>NW_006435849.1:1011828-1031680 GCF_000325575.1 Pteropus alecto
TGAAATGATATTGAATTATTCGATTAATAAGTCACTTAATATTGTTAATAAACCAGGCTAGACTCAGAGAAAGGAGGGGTAAAAATTGGTGAAAAAAATATCAATAACTTCTGATTTAAAGATGACACCATCCTACTGCCAGAAAGTAGCAATGATTTGAAATGACTTCTAATCAAAGTGAAAGAAGAAAGTACTAAAGCAGAACTGCAGCTGAAGATCAAGGAGACAAAAATCATGACTACTGAATTACTACGGACAATGAAGATGGGGAAAAGGCAAAAGATATTGGTTATCTTGGTTCAGTCATCAATTCAAACGGAGACTGTAGCCAAGAAATCAAGAGAACACTGAGACTCGGAAGGGTAGCAATGACAGAACTGGGGAAGATCACCAAGAGCAAAGATGTGTCATTGGAGTCCAAGGCCAAGATCGTCCACACCCTCGAATTCCCAATTACTATGAACAGATGCGAAAGCTGGACCGTTAAGAAAGCTGATAGAAAAAAAAAAGATTCATCTAAAATATGTCTTTGGAAGAGAGCTCTATGGACACCCGGGACTGCCAGAAAGACAAACGAGTGGGTCCTAGAACAAATGAAGTCTAAAACATCACTATAGGCAAAAATGACAAAACTGAAGCTGTCCTATTTCGGGCACATCACAAGAAGACAGGGTTCTTTAGAAAAGACAATAGTTTGAGAAAAAATAGAAGGCAGCGGGAAAAGAGGAAGACCAAATGTGAGATGGACTGACTCCACAGAAGAAGCCATAATGGTACAGCCACTATGGAAAACAGTATGGAGGTTCCTCAAAAAACTAAGAATTGATCTACCATATGATCCAGCAATCCCTCTACTGGGTATTTACCCCAAAGACTTGAAAACCCATATCTAAAAAGATATTCGCACACCGATGTTCATAGCAGCATTATTCACAGTGGCCAGGACATGGAAGCAACCGAAGTGTCCTACAATAGATTGTAGCATTATTCACAGTGGCCAGGACATGGAAGTGTCCCACGATAGATGATTGGCTAAATATATATGACGGAATATTACTCAGCCATAAGAAGAGATGAAATATTGCTATTTGTGACAACATAGTTTGACCTTGAGATAATCATGCTAAGCACAATAAGCCAGACAGAAAAAGTTGAAAATCACATGATATTACTTATATGTGGGATATTAACCTAAAAGCAACAAACGTAACACAGACTCATGAACATGGACAATAGACTATTGGTTACCAGAGAGTAAGGAGGGAGGGGAGAGGTAGATGGGGTAAAAGGGGCCAAATATGTGGTGACAGAAAGAAATCTAACCACGGGTGGTGAACATACAATGCAAAATATATATATCTAACTGTTGAAAATAAATAAATAACAATAAAAAAAAAAAAAGAAGCCATAGCCATGAGTTTACAAGAACTGAGCAGGACTGTTGTGGACGGATCACTGTGGACATCACTCATTCACAGCGTCACCAGGAGATAATCATGCCGACTCAAGGGCATGTATCACACACAATACAGTTGACCCTTGAACAACACAGGTTTGAACTGCGCAGGTCCACTTATATGTGGATCTTTCTCGATTAATACTATAAATGTATTTTCTCTTCTTTACGACTTTCTTAATAAGTTTATTTTTTCTAGCTTATTGTAGATGATACATATCACATACAAAATATGTTAACTGACTGTTTATTGGTAAGGCTTCTGGTCAACAGTAGGCTGTTAGTTTGGGGGAAATCAAAAAGTATATGCAGATTGGTCTCGGGGGGTCAGAGCCCCTAACCCCGAGTTGTTCAAGGGTCAACTGTATATTAATAGTAGAGGCCACATTCTTGAGCACTTCTCATGTGCCAGCTACGGGAGGTAAGCACTTGACCCACATCCTCTCCCTTCATCCACACAATCACCCTACGAGGCAGTCAAGATGAGGAAGCTGAGCCTCTGCGAGGAGCACCCTGCAGAGGAACTGGTCAGGACCAAGGAGAGGAGTGAGATTCTGGTGTTTCGGAGCAGAGGGAATGCTTTCAAACACCATGCACACTGCCGCCTCATCACCCAGCTTGGGTTTCCTTAAATTTTCAGATGAAATTTTGGTTTCTTGTCAAGACTGGAGCTCCTGTGTTACAAAGACTCTGTGCATATCACATTCTCAAAGGTGGACATGATTGGAGAACAAAAAGCTATGTCTTGATTCAGGTAACTTCGAAACAAAGTTAAGTACAATGACACAAAAATAACTGGGTGTTATGCTTCCGCTTTGTTTTACTAACTTCTGTAGCCCAGCCAGGTGTCTGCCTACTCATACCCACCCCCTTCTCCTGGTCCTTTCCTGCAGCCATTCTCCTCCCAGCAGTCATGTACTTCAAGTGAAGATAGTTCCATTCCAGCCCCAGAGGAAATCCTGACTGGCCCTTGCCTGTGATTTGCCTAGGCATGGTCATGTGTCACAGCACTGGCCAATGAGATACAAGGGAATCTGTGAGGTGGGGCATCTAGGAAAGGTTTGGTTTCTCAAGGGACACAGAGCTAGTGAGAGAGAGATGCCCTCTTTCTGCTGATGGATGTGACAAATGGAAGCTATGGCAATCATCTTGTGGCCACAAGGGGAGTCTGAGGACACATGAGACACACCAAGGATGACAGAGTGGCACAACAGAGAAGGCTTGCCTACAGGCACTGTGACTGCTTAGATAACCCTGGTGCTGCCCACCTATAGGCCTGTTATATCAGATCATATATCTGATTTCAGGACAATTTCAGCTGGGTTTCCTATTAGAGTAGATCAGTGGTTCTCTAGAAGAATGCTCCCGGGCACAGGAGCACCAGCATCACCTGGAGACTTGTTAAAATACAAATTCTGAAGCCAGACCTACTGAATCAGAAACTCTGGGTGGAACCTGGCAATCTGGGTTTTGACAAGCCCTCCAGGAGATTCTGATGGTGGGTTCTGGTTTGAGAACCACTGCAGAAGCACACAGTGATGAAGAGTTCAGAGTGAGGCCTCTGGAGTCAGGCTCCCTGGATCCAAATCATGTCACCACCATTATTTAGCTGCGTGACCCCCTTGGGCGAGTTATTTTAATTTAGTTGCCACATCTGCAAAAGGGGAAAAATAAGAATGCTTATCTTTCAGGCTTGTGGGGAGGCTGAACTGAGTCACTTCCTGGGAAGCCCTAGCACAGCGCTAGTACACAGTATATGTTATATAAATTACCTGTGTGTTGCTGCTGTTATTACTATTGTTTGCACCGAAAGGCAAACCAACTGACACAACTTCCTGGCTGAGCTCCCCCAAAGCTGCATCCATATCTCCTTGATGTTTGTTTTGCCCCCCAGGACCCAGCCCAGTGCCCTAGGGTTTCAGTGACATGTGACTCTGGTCAGCACAGGGGTGTAACCCACAGGAGGAGCTGAAGGACTTTATCCCAAGTCCAGATCATCACTCCTCTGTCCTCCCACAGCTCAAGCCTCCACGGTCCTACCAGGTATTGCTGTGGACACTCCAGGTTGGGTGCTCTGCTGGCTATTCTGCTCAGTTACTGATCCAGAATGCCCACGAGTTCTGCCGGGCCCCAGGGAGCACCCCTACCACATGAGTCATGCCAAACATCTGGCAAGAGTCCAGGGGGGCCCTTCCCTCTGGGAGTTATCTGAGATTTCAGAACTGGTGGCACCAGGCTGCAGAAAGCCAAAGAATGACTAATGCCATCCTTGGGTAAGGTCCCAGTAGGAAGAAGCTGCCCTAGTCAGGCTTAACAGCAATACTGGGTATGGGGCTATGGGTGGGGCAGGGGCTTTGCTCTCACTGGTGTCACTGACACGTGTCAGTCATTGAAAGAGAAGCGTGGGATGCAGGAAGGCGGAGGAGGTCTCCACCTCTGACCACCAACCCGAGGCAAGAAAGGATTGGTAAGAGTCTCGGGTTCCCAAAAGGAAGCTATTAGGCTGAAAGTCATCAAATTGCCAATATTCAACTATTCTTGACCCACAAAAAGGCAATTTCACATGGCTTAATCTAATATAAACTGTAAAACTCCCTAAAATAAGGCAATATCAAGGAACTGGTCACCAGTAAGAAATTGGGATAGTGGTGGCATCTGGGGAAGGGAACTGGGTGCCTTATTTTTGTTCCTCTGGTACCATGATTGTGTGGTCACGATTCAACATCTAATGAAACTTAATGAATCAATCAACCCTGCAACATCTTCCTATCGCTGAGAAAACACAAACCTGTACTAGATCCTAAGTGATCTGCAAACAGGTCACCTCTCTGCCCTCACTCCTCCCACTCTCTCTTCCAGCCACACGGGCCTCCTGTAAGCTCCTCAGTCTTATCAAGCCCACGGTCTCAGGGCCTTTGCACTGACTGCTCCCTCTGCCCAGGCACCCCCACTGCTCGCACTGCCTCATCTCTTCAGGCCTGTATTCATGTCACCGCCCCATCCCCGGCCACGCTGTCTAAAATTTCAACACCCTCCACCCTAATACCTCATTATCCCCTTTCCCTGCTTAATTTCTCCACAGCATTTATTACCACCTAACACAGTACACATCTTACTTATCTTGTTTACTGTCTGAATCTCCCACTTAAATGAGAGCCCCATTTAAAGCAGAACTGTCCGCTTTGCTCACTGCTGTCTCCCTAGCACGTAGAAGAGCGCTCGGCTCGGTGGGTACCTGGTGATTGAGGACGTTTAAAAATCAGATTCAGTGTCAGTAACTGGGGCTTGCTGCTCTCAGATTTAACACATGCAGCTCCACACTGGGAAACAGAAAATCAAGCCGCTTAAACTGTGACAGTTCTCCTAATGTCCTCTCCATTCTGGACTCGCCTCAGAGCCTTTGCAAGAAAAAGAAAGGACAGAATTGAAGAAGGTGTGGAGGCAGAAGTTCAAGGAAGCCAGAGGGGCTCCAGGGCTTCCCATCTTCCTTCCCACACACCAAAAACAGACTCAATGTAAACAAACGGGGCCAGCGCTCCTGTTCCCATCAACGCTCTCTACCTACCTGGCAAGCCGACAATAAGAAACCCCAAGCGAGGATGCCCTCTTTTCCTGCCCCTTCCAAAGTTTTCTGCACACACGATTCACTATTTAGGGACTCCCAAAGAGCAAACGCAGTAGGAGCCTCTATTCAATGTGAAAGGGGGTGTGCATTTTCTGTAAAGGACTTTTGACTGCTGGCTCGATGGGAAATACCATCAGGTCCAAGGCACCATCACAAGTCGCATCTTGCCCTTTTCCTTCTATCAAAAGTCAGAATGGGAAGGGGACACTTTCCCTGCTTCCCACTGCAATGCTGGAGGCCAACCAAAGGCTGGCCTCTGGTTCCGTGTGGGACCTTAATAAAGCCCCATCAGAAGGGTCTGTGTATACCTGTCCTGAGGGGAGGATGGGGGCAGGATCTGAGGCCTCTTGCAGAAACTCGGCCTTAGAAAAAATGTAAGAGGGGCCTCATGGTCAGGTGCTGGGAGGAAACAGACTCCAGAGAAGAGGGATTCAGCAACCTGACTCCAAGGGCCAGTGCCACTGTGGCCAGTACTCAGAGCAGCCAAGGAGGCATGTGGCCACTGGAGCCTCGCTGGTGCCCTCGATGCTGCCAGATGCGTCTTTACCAAAGGGTTCCCGAAGCCTTGGGCCAAGTATTGACTCGTATCATGAATAAAAAAACAAAAAATGTTTTTATGATACAAATGGACTGGGCAAAGGCAGGAAATTCCCCCATACATATACTTGGACTTGAAACACAAGAATGCTGAGTGAAATTTATTGTTATTTGTTTCTAACTTTTCATGATGAGACATTTCAAACACACAAAGGTGAAAGGAAGAGTATAATAAACCCCCACCGGCCAGCTTCAACTCATGACCAATCTTCCCGCATCTCTATTCGCCTGTACACAACTGTCCCCTCCTCCCCCGGCCTGTCCATAGTATTCTATATAGTAGAAGCAAATCCCAGACATCTTAACAGTTCACAGGTATTTCACGACTTTTTCTTAAGCAGAACCACAGTATCATTATCGCACCTAAAAAATTTAACAAAGAATTCCTTCATAATATCAAATATCCAATTCCTTTTTATTTTAAAGAAAGGGGCAGTGCAGGTGTCCGCATCGTAGAAAAAGCCTGTGCCCAGAGTGGTGTTCCAGCCTCCAGGCCCCAAAGGGCCTGGGACATAACACAGGGCTACTCCAGAACAGAGAGCAGAGCCCACATATGGAACAGTGAGGTTCCAACACATAGCTGGAGCTGGTCAGCATGGCCCCGCCTGCCCACCCCATTCGTCTCTATGCCCATCCACGGAGAGACCACAGACTAAATGTTTAAGGACCTGGACTCTGGAGCCAGTGGCTTGGGGCTGAATCCTGGCTTTGACATTCACAGGCTTTGTGATATGCACTTGAGACCTCAGTTTCCATATATGGGAAATGGGAATAACAACAGTACCTACCCAATGGAGTAATTATGAAGACTAAAGGAGATACTATGAGAAAAGCACACTGAGCAGTGCTTTGTACACAGTAAGAGCTCAGTGAATGATGGTTAATATTATTAATTCAACCAACCGGCACTTATTAAGCATCTTTTACATGCCAGGCAGTGCCCAGCAGTAGGAGATGATAAAGTGGTTAAGACCCTTGTGAATCACCGCCTGGGGACAGAGACTGGCACCAGGTTACCACTTGAGGAGGGGACATGAACAGACTCAGAATCTCTGGCACCTGCCTTGTTTGGGCAGGAGGCCCGGGATTCATCTTGCCTCTTAGATGGGGACCCTGAACCAAGGGGGTAACTGAAAGTCTAGAGCAATGACTCCAGTAGTTAACAGAGGAAAACACTGTGACATCCCTCTCCCCCCGCCCCCACCCAGCGATGCCACTTTGGCTCAGAGCAAGGGCAAGATTCACAAGCTGGGTAAGCCCTACTGCTATTGAGCTCACAAGAAGATGCCACACAGTTCCCACAAGAGGCCACAGCCACGAGGGACAGAGTCAGTAGACAAAAAGAGGCTTCAAGCCCAAAAAAGCCATTTAGAAATGAGCTTTTGACAGGCGGGGCTCGTTTCTTGCTGTCCTCATTCTCGCTGCCCAACCCCTTTCCCCAGTCTCCCCAAACTCCGCTCCATCCTGGGAGGTAAGATTTGTTTCCACCAAACTAAAGCTCTATTTAGGGAGTGGATCCATCAGCCACTCAGGTCCAAACCAGCACCCCAGCACCAAGAGAAACTTGAGGATCAATGCTGACAAACTCTGGGAATCCATTTTGTGCATGAGTCCTTCCTATGGTTTTCATTGCTCAAAATTCAGACCCCACCTCCCTCAAACACCACCTAACACAGCACATACAACAGAGATTTAAGAATATGGTCTCTGGACCTGAGTTGAAATTCTGTTTTCATCACTTCCTAACCTTGAGCGAGTGGCTTCACACCACCATACCTCAGCTTCCTCATCTGTACAATGGGTATAATCATAGTCTCTGCCACTTCTGAATACAGGGCACACACTCCAAGCACTAAGCACAATGCCAGGCCCCTAAGGTACCTGTGACAGACCACAGCATTAGGTTAGCTATACCTGCCTGTGATAAGTATGCTTTTCATCACTCATCCACCCTTACTCATCAAGATAAAACGGATAGCATATTCGATCTATCACTGTGAAATACTACCCTTGATTTATGTGTCTCATAGCCTAGGCCCACACTGTCCAATAAATGTGGCTACTGAGCACCTGAAGTGTGGCCAGTGCAAACAGACATGTGCTGAAAGTGTAAAATGCGCACTGTACCTCGAAGACTTCGTGTGAAAAAGAAAAAGAATGTAAAATATCTCGATAACCTTTATATCGATTACATGCCAAAATGATAATAGTTCCTGTTTCTTTTGACTTTTTAAAATGTGGTCACTATAAAAGTTTAAGTTACATACATGGTCTGCATCAGTGGCTCTCACTGTATTTCTAATGGGCCTCACTTCCACAGACCTGTGAGAACCAGCATCTTCTGATTCACCTTCTCGTTGTCAGTGTTTAGCACAGTGCCTGGCGCACAGTCTAGGTAGAAAATATGTTTCATAGATGGCTGGATGAAAGAGGCTCTCCATACTTCTCCTGGTCTTAAAAGCACCTGCTACTCTCCTCACATCTAACCAGGTCTGGTCTTCATTCAAAGCACTTAACAACCCATAGGGCCCAAGATACACCAAGCCAAAAGGGATAGTCATGGTGGCTGAAGCAAGGTCCTGGGCCACACAACCACTTGAGTTGCTGGACTGTATCTGTATATTTTAACAACCCATAATGCTGGCCTGGTGCTTAGCAACACTTTCCCCTGCCAGCCCAAGTCACCTTACAAAGATATCCAAATGGGACACTTGCCTTGTTCACTCTCGAAACTCGCCTCATTTCCTATTAACCTGCGCCTGGTGTGGCAGCTAGCAGTCAACCTTGTTTTGAGAACAGGCTCTGAAAGGCCTTCAGCTCTGAAACAACCAAACATCCCAACAGAAGTTGACCTCGTCTTTCTTACTGTCAGTGGAAATGATGCCACAACATCCCTAGACCACGCCTGCTGCCACATGAATCAGATACTAGATACAGTCTGAAGGGCTTTGCGCATTAAGCAACATGGAAAGAAAATGCTGCCTCTACTTTCTAAATCTGTCTCAGCCCAGTAAAGAGGGCCTGGGAAGAGAGGGAGTTTGGCACGAGGGCAAAGAGCCTAGAGCCTGGAGTCAGCTTTCTCATCTGCAAAGTGAGATCAATAAACTTACCTACTTCATTGGACTCTTGTGAGGATTCACTGAGCAAAAGCGTGAAATGCTTAGAACAACACCTACTACAGAGTAAACTAGGTAAACATTAGCTGCTATTATTATCATTATTTTACAAAAATTAAAGTAGTACGAACTTGAAAAATGGGAATTCACCCTGCTCCAGCTACAATGATACTGTTTTTGTACCAAACTCATTTTTTCACCTCTGAGCCTTTGCACTTGCTATTCCCTCTGCCTGGAATGTTCTTCACTCAGCTCTTGGCACAAGCCAGTGCCTCTTGCTCATTCAAGTCTCAGCTCACGTGACTCCCACTCAGAGAGGCCTGGGAGGCCTTGCCTGACCACCCAAACTAAAGTAACCATCCCTTCCTCACAGCAGCCTGCCTCTTCCCCTCACTGCCTCCATGATACTTAAACCCATCTGAAATTACTTTGTTTATTGTTTATTCAGCTACAATGTAGACTCTAGGAGAGCCACGATGTCTGTCTTGTTCCCCGTCTAGGGTTTTATGCTTTGAGCCACTCTGCTACATGGCCTATGTACCGGGGTGTTTACTGGATGTGTTTGTGAAGGTAAAATTCCAACCTAAATGTCCAGCAATAGAAGAATGGTGGAATAAAGCATGGTCTCTCCATACTGAAGAATGTGAGTCTAGCTGTTAAAAAGAATGAGTCAGAACTGTATGTAAAGACTTGAAGGGAAATGTCCTATCATTCATTGAAAAAAAAATTCAAGTTATAAATATGTGTGGCTGGATCCCTACCTCTTATTGAGAGTGGTGAGGGGGAAGGAACAAAACTATCTATCTATCTATCTATCTATCTATCTATCTAATCATTTAAGCACAGAAAAAGGTAAGTGAGGGCATCCACGCAAATCGCCCAGGGTAGAGTGTATATCCATTTTGTTCACTTTTGTATCTCCAAAACCTGACAGACACTTAATAAATACTCACTGTCTGAATAAATGGTTGTCTCTGGAGGATGAGATTTTGGAGTAGAGGATGGCACCCTTTATTTTCCTTATACATCTCCGTATTGTTTGACATATTACAACGAGCATGTATTTCTTTGCATAACTTTCTAAAAGCCAAATTCGACCCATTTTCACACACACAGATTAGGGCTGTGAACAAAGCAGTCCTAAGAAATGGGAGCGATACCAGTCTTAAGGCATGTACAGAAGCACAAACTGATCCAATATCCTCTCATTCCAACAGCTAAAATGAAACACTTTAAAAGAAATGACTGTTTAATTATTTTATTAAAACATAATATATTTAACTTATGTTTTATGAGTTAAACACATAACAAGGTAAGCTGTTACCATAACCTGTCATATTTTAAACCTGTTTGAAATATATCAACAGAATGTTTTTCAGAAAAAAAAAAAAAGGTGCCAATCTCTGCACATTCTAAATTCCATTTTTGATTTACCACCTAACAACTGCAAAACAGGCTCACATTTAACTCCTGGACAATTCCACACAGACTACTAAAAAAAAACCACGTGCTGTTGTCACTAACGATTAAGACCAAAAAAAAATTTTTTTTAAGTCACTGTTTTATTTCCTCAGATTAAAAAAAGCACTTAAATTTGGTGGCCATCACAAATGTGACTGAGGCCACAGGTTCCCATCACCAAATGAAACCATGACGACAGGTTTCTGACAACAGACTCAACCTAAATGGAGATCTAATAAATTCTCTTCCCAGCCTCTCTTCCCAGGTGTGCACTGCTTCCCAAAATGTCAGGATGACCACCTTCTCATACAGGATATTCTAACCCGCTGACAAGGTGTGACTTTTCAGAAAGAAATGACCAATTCAGCTGAGCTTTGCCAGTCTAAAACCGCAGAAACGGGTCCCCTGAAAGCGAGGCCCTGATGACACACCTGTGGCCATTGCAAATTGGCTAAATCTATATTGTCTTCTCTGCTCCTAATACGATGTTTTACACACATTAAACCTTGGTGACCTAAAAGAAACAATTCAACGTCATTGGAAAAGGCCACCTCCAGGGGCCAAGGGGGACTTGCAGCGCCCACAGGATGGGAAACCAAGATGGGTCAATGAAATGGTGTTTCTATGAAATGGCAGCTCCATCCTTCTCGCCAATCTACTGGACCTGGGAAAACTGAGAGAGAAGAGCAATTTCCAAATTTCTGGCTTGGGCAACCGGGTCAACACTGGTCTATTTGCCGAGATGGTGCCTACTGGTTCTGGAAGAAGGAATTTATACTGAACATGTTCGAGTTCACGGTGCCCAAGAGACACTCACCAGGGGACATCAAAGAGCCACAGGTTCCAGTTCCAGAGCGGAAGTTCAGGAAACTAATATGGCTTTGAGACAGAGTCAAATGCTGGCAGCGCTGAGATGGTACATAAAGCACTGGAGTGAATGTACTGGCGGCCTGAGCAGAAGTGAATGTGTGATGGACGGAACAGGAGGCTGCTGATAGCAGGTCAGCACCATCTCTTCTCAGGCCCTTGTAATGCAGTATGTTCCACAATTTAACTTTAGTGAACAAAAATGGGGATGAAAGGCAATAGCCTTGTCCCTGCTCTGCCCTGTAAGGAAGCAGCAAAGGCCTATCAAGAAAAACAAGATACAGTTATTAAGTGCTTATTATGCACAGGGCCCTGTGCTAAACACTAAACATGAATTATCTCCTGGGATCATCAAAACAACCCTGGCACAAAAGTCCCATGACAACCATTTCACAGATGGGACACTGAGGCTGGGGCAGAACATGTGGGGGAGCTCAAGGTTGTCACGTCACAGCCCACAGTTAGGCAGTCTCTGGACCAGATGGAGAACAGTGAAGAACAATGATAATACATAAGAACTGCTACTAAGTGAGAGAATACAATCGCAGCAAATCCTTACAATCCTGAAGCTGATATTCTTGGCCCACTTTACAAATGAGGAACCTGAGGCTGCAGGAGAGGAAGTCAACTAGACCAGTTCTGAGTCTGGCTTACAGGGGAAAACAAGAGTACAGCCAGAGCCCCACCCACGGAGGATCTCTGGGGCACTGGGAAACGCTAAATAAATGGTACCGTTTACTGAACACTGCCTATATGCCAGTTGCTACTCCTAAGCACTTTACACATAGTATCCTCACTGCAGCCTCAAAACAACTCTGAGGTGACTGCTATTAAAATCTCCATTTTATAGATAGGAAAACGGAGGCACAGACTGAAGTCAGTTCACAAGGTCGCACAGCTGGTAAACGGCAGAGCCTAAATTTGAAGTAGGGTCTCTCCTCCTCCAAAACCAAAGCTCTTAAAATAATTTCAGATAACAGCAGCCACCCTGCACTGACTGCTATGGACTCCGCTCTTCACATACACACCCTCGACTAACGCTACGCGGTCGATAACACCTTCACCCCATTTCTCCGGAGCTAACAATAGCGCAAACACGTAATAAGAGCCTTCTGTGTGCCAAATGTTTTATTCTCTAGATCTCAATATCTCAACAGAATCCCCAGCAAAAGACAGATACTCTCTCCTTCCCCCGTTTTACCGAAAGGGAAACTGAGGTTCCGCGCGGTTTCCCTAGATCACAGCTCCGGAGTGGAAGAGACAGGACGCGAACCCACCGCACACTGACTCCCACTCCATGCTCTTCCACACAGCGCCAGGTAGCACGTCTGGAAAGTTGAGCAATGCCGGTACGAGTCCAGCCGGATACCGAGGGCGCGAGTCCCGGCGCCGCCGCCCCCACAACCGGTGCCGGCACCCGGCCGTCCGCCTGGTCGCCCGCCCGCGCTGACCCTCGGGGTCCGAGTGGACACTGATTCCTCGCCACCCTTGAGCGAGGCCGCCCCTGCACCTGGAGCCACGTACCTTGGAGTCCCGGTTGCCCGCCCCGCGGGCCCCACGACCCAGGCGTCCAGCTCCGAGCCGTTTGCTGGAGACGCCGCCAGCCCCGGTGGCCCGAGTGACTTCCAGGCTGCCCACTTCCAAGCCTCTTCGCGCGAGGCCCCCTGGGATCTGTAGTTTCGCCCCCCCGCTGCCCCTCGGGGTCCGAGTGGACACTGATTCCTCGCCACCCTTGAGCGAGGCCGCCCCTGCACCTGGAGCCACGTACCTTGGAGTCCCGGTTGCCCGCCCCGCGGGCCCCACGACCCAGGCGTCCAGCTCCGAGCCGTTTGCTGGAGACGCCGCCAGCCCCGGTGGCCCGAGTGACTTCCAGGCTGCCCACTTCCAAGCCTCTTCGCGCGAGGCCCCCTGGGATCTGTAGTTTCGCCACCCTTGAGCGAGGCCGCCCCTGCACCTGGAGCCACGTACCTTGGAGTCCCGGTTGCCCGCCCCGCGGGCCCCACGACCCAGGCGTCCAGCTCCGAGCCGTTTGCTGGAGACGCCGCCAGCCCCGGTGGCCCGAGTGACTTCCAGGCTGCCCACTTCCAAGCCTCTTCGCGCGAGGCCCCCTGGGATCTGTAGTTTCGCCCTAGGCGGCAGCAAACTGGAAAAACCTCGCGCGCAGGTGCTGCTGGGAGTAGCAGGCGCAGCACCGCGTCGCCTTCTGGGAAAGGTAGTCCACCTGTCGCCTCCGTGCAGCTCTCGTCTCCAGAGCACTTCCGCAGCCCCGAGGGGCGTGAGGGATTGAGGCGTGTCTTCTGCAGACTCCAACCCGGTTTCCGCGCTCCTCGCTCTGCGAGGGCGGTTTTTCCCTTTCTCCCAGTCCCGTCCACCTCCTGCTTTCCTTCGGCGGACCCTCTCCCTCCCTCTCCGCAGAGCGCGAGGTACTTACCCCGAGGGCGCGAGCCTGGGAAGAGTCGGGGACAGCAGAGCAGTGCGCTAGACCCCCAACGAAGCGGAGCGGCGAAGGAGGGCGTCTATGCGCGCTCGCGCACGCGCGCTCGCTGGCCAACTCCGGCCTAATTTGCTGCGGGCCCCGCGGGGAGGACTTTTTTTCTTTTCGAACGCGCGCGCGGTCTCGCGCTGGGCTTTTTCCTGCCGGCCGCGCGCCAGTGCGCACGCGCGCTCACTCCCCTCGCCTGGGTCAGTCCGCCGGGCGCGTGGTTGTGGGGCTAACCGATGTGTCGGTGGAGTCCTCCCGCAGCATTCCCCCCAAGGTCGCTACTCAAGCGCTCCTTCTAGGTCTGGCCTTTCACATAGGAGCTCTAGGGTGCAGCCGTACACGCCGTACCCGTTCCTTGTTGAGAGTCTTCTCGTCGCAGGTAATAGGCGCGGCCCGGCCTTGAAGATGCGGACACGGTCTCCTTCAAGCCAACGCGAAGAGCCGGGGCGCCCGAATGTGTAGGGGCTCGGGTGTGGTCGCCACTACTCAGCCTAGGCAGCTCCAGAGCTTTGCTTTCGAGGGGAGCCTCAGGACCACCATCCAGAGGGCTGTCCTGGGGCCCCTGTTATTCATTCGTTGATCATATTCTGAGGAAATTAATGAGTACCTAGGCCTGGGAAATTCTTCCAAATTTAGTTCACCTGCTGCCATAATCAAGGTCTAACCCTTTAAAAAAAAAAAAAAATGTATGTTGCTACTCCTCCTACCTAGGGGTTCCAGAAGGAGTTGGCTGAAACTGCAAGGACCTCTAGGTCAAGTAAACCCAGTACCTTTCCCACCTCATCCTTCCTTCCCAGAAAACGATCAGTAGGACTTGAAGCTGGGAAACATATATTTCTTCCTGGGAGAGGGCAGGAGTCATTCATTTGCTCATTCATTGAACAAAAATATATTAAGCACCAACTTCATGCCACTGTGTGGTTCCCACCCTCAAGGAGCTAAGTCTAGAGTGAGTATCAGACCACCACAGGACAGTGACGATCTAAATCTGTGCTATTCTAATATATACTGCAAGTCACATACGCAATTTAAAATTTTACGTTAGAAAGTTGAAACGTGCAATTAATTTTAATAATTTATTTAACCCGGTGCATCCAAAATAAGTTGTGTTTAATGAAAAAAGATTTACATTGCTTTGAATTTGAAATTTAAGTTAATTAAAATTAAATAAAATTAAAACTCTGAGGCATTAACAAAGATATTCATTTTTAGCATGGGTCGTCATAGCAAAATGTTGGAAATTGCCCATGTCCATTAATAGAAGTTTGGAAAAAATAAATGATACTTCGGTCACACAGTGGAAACCATGCAACTGGCAACTTGAAAAATGAAAGCAATACGTATTAATATGAGTTAATTTCTAAGAAGTTGAGAAAAAGGTATGGAACAGTGTATAAAGCATACTGCCATTTGTATAAGAAAAATTATTTTTACCTATATGCTTGTGTACGTACAGAAAACCATATAAAGATACAACCAGTGATACCTTTGTGACAGGGAAACAAAAGGATGGGTAATCAGGTATGAAAAGGTGACTTTCTTTTCATTAAATGCTCCTTAATAGTTTTGAATATTTTTACCATGTTCACTTTAAACAGTTGTTGAATTAAATGGAGGATGATGGTTAAGTCATAGGGTCATTGTAAGAATTAAACAAAACGTGTAAAATGCCTGCCTACCACTTTACAACCTCATCAGTTCTAGATAGTATCATTAATCCTGGGTAACTGATAATGTGTATTTGTCAGCCTAGAAAATTATTTGTCTCCATAAATATAGTTGAGTACATTCCAGCCCCAGCCCGAGCTATGAAGTCACCTATAAGGCCAGAGTAGCATTCCCAGGCCCTGGGGACAGACTTGGGATCCTTATCTGTAAAGTCATTCAGTAAAGTATAAGTAAGAAAGCCAACATTGCCCTCTGGCTTTACAGCCCCTCTGACTTTCCAGTCAACTAATTAAGCCATTTTAATGCTGGCTGGGCTTCCTGCACCTCTGTCCCCAAACAGGAGAGCCACCTGCAAGGCTGTAGGATCTATGCAGTGCCCTACCTCAAAGTATGGGTCACACATCACAGCACTTCGTTCTTTTCCTTCTTAAAACTGGATCACTAGCATAATTTAATGTTTTGAGAAAATTAAAAGTTGCAGAAAGGTTCAAAGAATAATATAACCCATCCCCAGAATTTCCCACTGTAATCAATTTTATGACTATTCTTTAATGTCTGCCTTCCCTGCAGAACTGTAAGCTCTTTTGGGCAAGAACTGTATGCCCTCACACTCCTATAAAAGAGTATACAGAGCTAGTTAGTGACCCAAAAAGAGCCCAGCAGTCCAATAGTGTCATGGAATGCAGTGTCCCCTAAAGCCAATTTCTGTTACAAGGGCAGGGCTCATGGGATGCTGGCCTTGCGTCCTGCCACCACTGACAAAGTATACTGGAGTGGATGGCAGCTAAGAAGAAGGGTGTAATGCCAGTGTCAATGCTCAGTCACGAACCTGGTCCATTTCCAGCCAGCAGGACATACCACATCTCAGCCCTGAATACTGACCCTGCCCCGACTTGGATGGAGGGCTTGAGTTGTCCCACTAGATCATCTTTAGGTTATCAAGAGAGTAAAAAAGTCTGCACCATTGAGATTAAGGCATCTGGAGCTCACTCTAGATCTGCTTTTAAGGACAGGTAATGGGATTAGGGAATCAAATGGGGGCATTTTAGGAAAGAGGTTTCCTCTGAGGGTGACCAGGAAGCTGGTACCTGGGGTGGGAGTGGCAAAAGCAAAACACAGAGATTTGGGGTTTGAAGGCCTTTTTTTGTCACTCACCCCCAAGGAATGTGCCCCCAAAGGGTCCCAAACTGCTTGCTTTTTGTAGGTTGGTCAAGAGAAGTTGGACCCAGAGAAGATATTAGGAACAATGGAAACCGATGGCAATGATTGCAAATTTGTTAGTAATGATGACTCTCCCAGCAGCTCTGGGGTCTCAAGGAGCCAGTGGTGTAAATCTGAGCCATGGGGCCTGCCCCACTCGCTCCCGAAAGGTGGTCCAAAGTGGCAGTAAATGCAGAGTTACAGGAGGACAGAACAGAAAAAGATATGGCAGGAGGGCAGCATGCAGTCTTGGGAAGAGTGGAAAGAGACAGAGGGGACGCTGAAGTCCGACAGCCAGTCCCCTGTTCCCATTAGTGGGTTTGTAGATCAGAGAGTTTCCTTGGCATCACCTGGCAGAACTCCTTTCTGATTCTGATATGGAGAAGAACCTTGAACTGTGCTTGGATCTTAGTCTTGAATCTGCCCTGTGTAGCCATGAACACATCCCTTTTCCTCTCTGAATTCACATTCCTTGTATGAATAATGGAGATGGTATCTGCCTCTCAGAAGTCTTTCAAGAACTAATGAGGCTATGGATGTGAAAGCTGTTTTGTAGGCTCTAACTCACTCTACATGTGAGATGGTACTTTTTGCCTGCTGCTTCCCCCCAAATCCAGCCATCAAGTCTCTGTGGCAACACAAGGCCTAGGTTTAGCCATACCATAGGGCAGGTTCTGCTGACTTTCCCCCAGGATCCCAGAACAAGCCGATCTGGAACTCTAATAGCTTTCCAGACTGGTGGTTCTCAGGCTTTACTGTGCAGTAAGATCAGCTGGAGAGCTTGTTGAAAATCAGAATTTGAGGCCCTACCCTCAGAGTTTCCAATTCCGTAGGTCTGGGTTGGGCCCGATAATTTGCATTTCTAACAAGTTCTCAGGTGATGACACTGCTGCTGGCCTAGGGAATCTCATTTTGGGGAACCACTTGAAACAAAGTTCACAGCTTTCCTTCATCTGGCAGGCACAACGGTGGCCTCCATTGCCCTCTGCTGGCCAGACTATAAACTTAGCTGTCATGTTTCCAGAGCAACAGAAAAGTATAAAGTATGGGTTAGAAGGAAACAAATACTTGTCTGAGAACCAAACCAGCCTAAAAACAGCAATCGTAATTGTTTGTTGCTTCAGGGTATACTTAAAAAAGTATTCACAGGAATTTTTATTTGATCTTTGAACAATCCTGTGAAGTAAGCAACACTGGCATTTTCATTTTACAAATGAGGAAAACGAGCCCATCGTCAAACCAGTAATGACAGACTGGCAGAGGGGGCTTGTTCTCAGAGTAGGGTTTGTTCTCGGTCCAACCAGGAAAAGCTGAGGTTTGTCCTCATGAGGGCCAAAGACGAGATTGTGGAAGAGGATGATGAACAAGGCCAAATGGCAGGGCCCTTTTCTCCAGCTGTGCTAGGTGGCCTGACCCTTAACCCTGGGGGCCCCACATCTCAATTGGCTCTTTCAGTAGTCAGACCTGAACGTCCATAGAACCACCGGGAGGGGCCTGGTTACAAGCCAAGGTCCCTGGGTCCCACCTCCATGGGCCTGCTTCAGTCGGTCTAGGGCAGGACCTAGGGTTCTGTGCTTTAAGACCTACCCGTCCTCCAGCAACTCTGGGAACTCCCAGTCCTCAAAGAATGCTCTCTTGACACACTACCATCAGCAAAGAACTGTTACTTGCCTGGGATGGTATCCGCTTCCAGCCCCTCTCTAGGTTTCTCTGCTTCCCTCACCCATAATATCTCACTGGGTGATGCTAGCTAAAATTCAATCCCCAACTCCTTCATTTACCCTCACCGAGCCTCAGCTTTCTCATCTATAAAATCTACCTCACTGGGCTGGAGTGAGGATTAAATGAGATATGTCTTATGCATAGTTCCTGACAGTCAAAAAGTGTCCTATTAAACCTGAGTTCATGGGTCTTGCCTTCTGATTCCTAGCTCCTCAAAAAGTAGTAGTGGCTAAGCCGGCATCTTTTGGATTCCCACAGGTTTTTAAGCAACGGTCCTGAGGAGGACCAGGTGATAATCAAGGTGATGTCTTCCCCCAGACTCATTCCCCTGTGGAAGGATTTTAAATACCTCATAAATGATATATATCAAATCAAGGTAAAGTATATGTAGGACATAAACATGTTATTGGTCTCTATCTATCTTAATAGTTATGAGCACTTCAGGGAGCATAGATTTTTCTATGGAAGCACGAAGAAGGCAGGGGAGACCGTAAAGACAACTGTCACCTTAGGAGGAAGTGGGCCATCAATTTCCAAATGAGCCTAGGGACCTGTTGCAAGGACATTTTGATAGTGAAATGTGAACACTCAGAAGCACTGTAAGAGGAACCAACCCTCCGGGAAGAGAGATTTTTCTGCAAGAGAAGGGAGAAGGCATCGGAGAGAACATCTGCCAAGCTCAGTTTTGCTATGGTTGGCTGTGTAAAAGGATCCCAGGTGCACATTGCATAGCACATGCTGTCACTGTGGGATCATATATACTGTATATATGTCATTTTCCTCTGTCAAATTTCAGGGCCAGGTAGGGTATCCTAGAAGTCTTACTTAGTGCAGTTTTAAACTTTAATAACTTAAAGCTGCACTGACTGTTGGGACACCCTGTTACATTACATGTGGGTCTGTAGCAGTACATTTGCCTGAGTAATCTGTTAACTGTGTCTTCTGTGACATATGTACCTTTTAGACAGAAGGGAGAATGTTAGGGGACAGGTATATATCACTTCATGTTGGGAAGAATGTTAATTTTCCCCTGTGCTTGTACTATAAAATTTGCCCATAGAGGCCCCGTGGGGGTTTGGTTCTCTCTTGTGTTGGGGTTTTGTTATGTGCTTGTGAAGTGTAGGTGTCCCACAGGTGATAAGCTGTGCATGTGTGGGTGTAACAGAAGTGGTCCTTGGGACTGTGGCATGACTTTGGGAACTGTTTCGATTGTGACTTGAGTGAGACTACGATTAGTGTACGTGTGTCCTGGTCTTAGTTTCTGCTATGTCTCTCCCCAGCAAACTGTAGATGACCCAAAGAGTGAGGTCATTGTGCTGAGTGACCGGTCCCAGATATTGTACAAAGAGTCTCGCCATCCTCAGAATATGCCGCTTATATGCTATTACTTCAGTGATGCCAACTTCTTTGCCTCCCTCTCGTGGGTGTCAACAACCACAAAAGAAATACAGGTAAAACTGCCTCGCCTTCCTCCTTCCCAGCCCATTCTACAGGAGCCATGCCCATGTAAGCTCTTACCCCGCATTGACAACGGAAAACATACGCCTTAAGTGAAAGTGACCTGGACCCAGGATTCCTCTCTCATCCTTTGTCCAATTACAGTATCCATGTTGAGTAGATTTTATGGTCCCCCTAAAGTAGGCCAAGGTCAGGGAGGA
>NW_006435849.1:1032112-1057203 GCF_000325575.1 Pteropus alecto
ATCCTGCTTCTGCATTATTTCTAACCATAATAAGTGGGGACTAAAATCATTCTAGAATTTTCCAATTCCTCCTTAGCACAAGAACAGGGAAAAACAGCTTAATAGTCTGCCCTTCCCTCTCCTACTATCTTCTCTAGGCAGTTTCCATGTTATTCCCTTCTAGGCTGTAGTATGGATGAAGAGCAAAACTGAGGACATGGTTGAGAAGAGAACTTTCTCCATGACCGAACGATTGCCGCCCATCCAGTCTATGGTCCACACAGGTTCCTTTCATATCCTTGTGGCCTACTGTGGTGACCTGTTACTGCGGCTCTTTGGGGACCACTTTCGGTCATTCAAACCCCTGGGTATAGTGCCCTGCCGCTTCAACATCAGCTGTCTCTGCTATGACCCAGAAACAAAGATGCTTCTGTCAGGCATCCTGGGGGCAGTGGTCACCTGGATCATTGAGCGGAGTGGCAGGGGCCTCCAAATCGCCCACGTGGTTTCCATGTCTGGTGAAGAGTTTGTCCAGGACATTGTGCTGAACGGCCCCGATGGCTCCCTCCTAGCCCTGTGTGAGACTGTGGTGAGGGTCCTGGAGCGCCAGGGCCTGGGCCAGCTGGGAGAGCTGAAGAGGTTCACTTCTACCACCAGTGGCTCCTCCATCACCTGCTGCTTCACCTGTTTTGATCAGGGCTTTCTCTATGCTGGAAACAAGACGGGGGAAATCCAAGTATGGAGCCTCAGTCGGAGCTACTCTCTGCACAGTTTCAAAGCCCATTCATCAACAGTGGTATGCATCCGCAGCCGGCCGGAAGCCCACACCCTGCTGACAGCCGGCAAGGAAGGCTTCATCAAGGAATGGAACCTGACTTCTGGGAACTTACTACGGCAGCTAGAACTTGGCGAGGAACTGTATCGACTCCAGTTTATTGATAACATTACTTTCTTCTGCCAGACTACCCACTCTTTCTCCTTGCGCCGCCTGCCTTGCTTCTATAGCCTCTTCAACGTCTGTGGCTCCACTCCAGAGCATGTGCGTCGGATCCACTGTGGGAATAACTGGTTCCGGATCCTGTGCACTACTGAGGATGGCTTGTTGCGTTTCGTGTCCCCACTAACAGGGGATCTCTTGGTCCTCACGTGGCCCTTCTCAATCGTGGACCAGGCTGTGGACTGGGCCTACGACCCAGATAAAGAGGAGCTCTTTGTAGCAACAGGTGGCTCAGAGGTGCTGGTATTTGATACAACCCGCTGCCCTTGCCCAGCCAAGTATCTTTTATGCACTTCGCCAGATGCTCAGGACCTGGTACAATGCCTGGCGTATGGGCATTTCCACCTGGGTCGGGGTCTAGAAGGACTGATGTTCTCTGGACACCAGAGTGGCATGATAAGAGTGCTTTCCCAGCACAGCTGTGCTCGAATAGAGAAATTCATGCACTTTGGGGCTGTACTGGCACTCTGCACACTGCCCAGAGGACTTTTAAGTGGCCGAGAAAATGCTCTTCTCTGTTCCTATGGAATGGATGACTATGTACGCCTATCAGAAGCTGTGCTTGAAGGGACCAGAGTACATCTGCGGCCCCTTGCCAGCATTCTCAGCAGCTGTCACCTAAAACACCTAATACTCTTGCCAAAGTCTGTGGGTGCCATCACAGAGACTAACTGCCTGCGTCTCTGGAAGTTCCATGACATTCTGGTCTCTGAGACAAAGTTAGGCTCGACATTCATAGAGACATTGCCTCTGCACCAGTGTGCCATCACATCCTTCG
Source organism: Pteropus alecto (assembly GCF_000325575.1). Taxonomy (NCBI): domain Eukaryota; kingdom Metazoa; phylum Chordata; class Mammalia; order Chiroptera; family Pteropodidae; genus Pteropus; species Pteropus alecto. Next base: position 1,033,867 of record NW_006435849.1, read on the forward strand.
ATGTATGCCTGTCCTTGAGTCTTTTTGTTACAGGTGGTAGTGATGGCTCTGTCCGGATCTGGAACTTCCACGGGAGACTCATAGCCATACTGGACTCGTCACTGCACTTTGGCCCAGTGTGCTTTGCAAATGACCGGGCTGACCTGCTTGTGACTTTCAACCAGAGTCTTTATCTGGTATCCTGTTTACAGCTGCTGCCCCCGACCCTGCTGGTTCGCCTTTCCTTTTTGAGCCTGACAGATGAAGTGCTAGAGGCCCCTAAGCCTTTCATACCGAGCTTCTTCTTCTCCTTTGAGACCATTTTTGTGCCCAAGTATGTCTACCTTGGACAAGGGCAACAGGAATTAGTAGGTCTGGAGAAACTTGTCAATAAGAGGGCCATTGCCTTTGACCATGCTGTGCCACACGTCATCGAAGAAGATGAGCAAGGGAGTGTTGTATTATTGTCTGCCCCAAAACGCGGTTCCTTGGATGAGGAGAAAACCAATGTAAAGACTCAGGTCAGCCAACCTTATCCCCATTATGTGGTTTCTCCCCAACTACAGCTGACAACCTGGGATGGAATCAACCCCTATCAGATACTTAGATACTACTTTGGTCATGAGCGGAAATGGCCCTTAGCTCCTGATTGCTACATCCCCAACTCGGTGATTCGTGCCCGTCTTTGGCCAGAAGGCAGCCCGATATACCTACAGTGCAACCTGCACTCACCCATACGGGAACTGGACTGGGACAAGTCCCAACAATTCTTTTTCTGGCACCATAAAGCAAGACTTATACATGACATAAAATATTCACAGGAAAAAGAAGATGAAGACTTCCTAGAAATGAGAATGTCCAAAGACATAACCTACAGTGTCCTTACAGACTCAACAAACCGCAGTTGGCTGGGAAAAAGGATGAGTGAAATAGCTATTAATAGCCTGATTGAGACAATCCTCAACATCATGATCCATGCTACTCCACTGAAGTACCAATGCTGTATTGGTGTGCTGGGGCAAATCTTTGCCTCTTACCAGGTGTCTCCTTCCCTGCGCTCTGAAACAGCCCATCGTCTGCTAGATGATACAACCAATTCTAATCCACTGATCCGAGAGCTAGCCTGGGAAGGGCTGAAGCGTCTAGGAATGATCACTCATCTCTTTGCCATGCCCCTGGCCCAAGGGTTAATGGACAAGGACCAAAGAGTGAGGAATAAGGCCCTGAGCCTCATGGTTGACACTGGAGTCCAAACTAAGACCTCACTCTTAAACTTGATCCAGAACCGGGAGACTTACCAGGAGATGCAGTAAGTTCTTTGTCCCTTACGCAATTCTTTACCAGCTTCTCACTTTCTCCTCCCCCTTCCCCATTTTTTCCTTCCTTTCTTTCACTATCTCTTCATCCCTGTTCACTGGCTCTTCCTGTCCTTTTTCCTTGTTCTTAGTTTTTTCCACCCCTAGACTATCCTGACAATCCCGACTGCTCACTCCTTTCTCCATTTCTTCTCCTATTCCTGTCTGTCTCCTACCTCTTCAAGCTTCCTTTTGCATCCTTTTCTCCTACCCCTGCAGCCTCCATACAGATCATTCTTTCTTCTTAGCCATCCTTTACCTCTACATACGCTGTCTCTATTGGCTACTTTGCCAAGCTCCCGGCCTATTCCACAGCAGTTCTCTCCTCATTCTCCTTCTTCTCCTTAATTCAGCATGTTCCTTCTCCTTCTTTGACATCCACAGGCAGGAAATGATTGGGAAGGAAACTCTGGACCATTTGCTGGGGATGCGTGCCACAGATCTCCAACTCCTTCACACTCAAGTGGAGCAACGACTGAATGAAAACCTGACCTTGTCACATGAAGATGAAAAGCCTGCTTTTTCTTTAGATATCTCAAAGGTTTCCAAGCAACATGATCTAATTCCTGAAGAAACTGAAGTTGTCATCAAGCCCAGCAAAGGCCTAAGACGGGGTCGAGCAGAAGGCAAAAAGCATAGTATGTATGGGGTGATCCAGTGTATGCCTGAGAGGCAGGGTACTTAGGGCTACAGTGGGTCAAGAGATATCAGGTAGGAATAGAGATAAATGAAAAGATCTTTTCACAGAAAAGAACCTTCCTAGGAAGAATCCACCCAAACTTAGGAAGACTCCAAGGCCTATCTCTCTAGGATTTTGGATGGGGGCAGTGGGAATAAAGCAAGGAGAATGTCTTCTTCTTCTTCTTTTTTTTTTTTTAAATGCCTCAGCCCCCTCTGTTGCTATTTCTGTTGCAGTTCCTCGTAGCCCATACCAGATATTAGGAAGGGTTTCATTTCAGCCTCCTACACTTTCCTTATCTACATCTCTTGATTTTCCCTGCAGCCCGAAAATTGTTGCGGGTCTTCAAGAAGATGAAAGAGCCAGGTCCCTTAGAGGGTGAAAGTGATCAGAAGGAACCTGTGCCAGTGGTGGTGGAGGATACCGCTATATATCCTACAAGGTCTTCAATCTCCAGTGTACTAAAGATTGCAAAAGATGCTGAACAACAACCTACAGAGAAAGATGTCTCAAAGGATGTTGCAGTGACCCTTAAGATGCTGAGGAAAATACGTGACAAAAGAGGCAAGAAAAGAACAGTTGATAAACACAAAAAGAGGCACAAGAAGACAAAAGTTGCTGATGTTGTTACTGAGGAACCTGTGCCTAGTGTAAAAGAAGAACGAGTTATGAAGAAGGTGAAAGCCAAAGGGCGGGGTGTCACTGGAGCTCCTGGCCACAGGGTTACCCCTGGAGATGGCTCATCATGGCGGGATGACCTATGTCGTCTTATGACTCTGAGGATATCTACTTCCCAAACAAAAATGTTAGATGCTCTAAGCACTGACCTAGTGACCATGTCTAAACAGGTGCTGGAAGACAGGCACCCCAGCTGGGAACTCTTTCAGAAGATCTGCCCCCTGTTGAAGAAAGAAAGTGAGGTTCTGCTTGAGGACCTTGACTGGGATGTAGCCTGGCCAGAGGAGAAACCAATTTTTATTCAGGAAGAAGCAATCAGAGTGGACACGGTAATCACAGACAGCGAAGAGGTACCAAAGGAGCAAGAGCAAGTGCAAAAGAAAGCAAGTGACATGCAGGACTTAGAGGAAACCCAGGTGATTCCCAAAAAACGCAAGAAAAAGAAAGTTATATTTTTAGAACCAGGCGGCCTAACCAAGGGGAAACACATATTAAAGAAAGAGGAGAAATCCTCTAAGAAACCCTCTAAGCAAAAGAGGAAAGCAGTCCAGAAGGAAATAAAAGTGGATAAAAAAGAGAGGGAAATGACCAAAACAGAGAGAGATGTGAGTCAGGAAGTGGGAGAAATGGCCAAACCAGAGGAGAAAGTGGTTGAGCCAAAAGGAGAACCAGTTATGGATGAGAGGAAGTCTTCTTGGCAGGATTGGAAGATGTCCTGGGATCAGTGGAAACAGGCAAATGGTGAGACAAAGAAATCTTGGAATGAATGGAAGAAGGCCTGGGATATGGGGCATCTTGAGAAAGAGGAGAAACCACAAGAAGACAAAGAGAAGCTATCCCTAGACGAGGAAAAACTGGATGAGGACAAGAAACTGGGATGGGATGAGTGGGCACTGGCCTGGGAAAAGAAGTTGTCGGACAGCTCCAGGGAGCAACCGTTCAAGGATGAGGAGAAAGTGACCCTGGAGGAAGAAGAGTTGTCTCAGGAGTGGGAAGAAGAAGGAAGAGAAGAAAAAGACGAAGAGGAAGAAGAAAGAGAAAAAGAAGAGCTGGTGACAGAAGAGCAGAGACAGATCCAGGAAGAATATAAACAGGCCCAGGTCGAGAGGAAACGAGCCCAAGCTGAAAGACAACGAGCTCAAGAAGAGAGGAAGCTGGCACAAGAAGAGGAGAAGTTGGCACAAGAAGAGAGAAAACTGGCCCAGGAAGAGAAGAAACTGGCCCAGGAAGAGAGTAAACTGGCTCAGGAAGATAGGACGATGGTCCAGACAGAGAGGAAGGTTCTCGAGGAAGAGGAAAACCTGGCTCAAAGAGAGGAGAGAGTAAGCCAAGAAGCAGAGAAATTGGCCCAGAAAAGGATGAAAATGGCCAAGAAATTGGAGATACTAGCTAGAGGAGAAGAGAAAATAGCAAAGAAAGGAGGGAAGCTGGCCGAGGCAAAAAAGATATTGGTCCAGAAAATGGAGAAAGTGACCCAGAAGGAGAAAGATCTGGCACAGCAAGAAAAGGAACTAGCCCAGGACTTGGAGGAGCTGACATGGGAAGAAGAGGAACTGGCTTGGAAAGACGAAGAACTGAGTCAGGAAGAGGAGGAACTGGCTAAGGAAGAGGAGGGACTGGTTGAGGAGGAGGAGGCATTGGCCTGGGAAGAAGAGAAACTGACTATGGAAGAGCAAAAACTCATCCAGGAAGAAGAGCTTCTAATCCAGGAAGAGGAGAAACTGGCCCAGGACAAGGAAAAACTGCCCGAGGAACAGCAAAGACTTGCTCAGAAAAGAAAGCAATTGATGGAGAAAAAGGAAAAACTGGCCCAAGAAATGGAAAAATTGGTCCAGAAGAAGGCGGAATTGGCAAACAAAAAGAAAATACTAGCCCAGAGGGGTAAGACTCTGACTCAGGAAAAAGAGAAGCTGGCTCAGAAGAAGGTGAAATTGAATCAGAAGAAAGAGAACTTACACCAGCTCAAAGAAAACCTCGCCCAGAACAGAAAGAAATTAGTCCAGGTAAAGGAGAAACTGGACACTTACAAGAATAAATTGGTTCACATAGAGGAGAAGCTGATGGAGGGAAAAAAGGAACTTTTCCAAAAGAAGGAGAAACTGGCTGAGGAAGAGGAAAACCTGGACCAAGAAGAGGAAAAGCTGGCTGAGAAACAGCACAAGCTAGCCCAGGACAAAATGAAATTAGCTCTAGAGGCAAGCGCAGTATTTCAAGAACTGCTCAAAGAAGAGCAGGATGTTATTAAGGCAGAAAAAGAACTGGGTATGGCAATGAAGAAACTGGCTCAAAAGAAGATGAAACTGGCTGAGGGAAAGGAAATTCTCCCTAAGGGAGCGACTAAAGAAACCAAGCCACAGAGGAAACTGAGTAAGAATGAACTAGAACTGATGAAGAGGAAATTGTCACTAGAGGAGGAGCTACTGACGCATGAAGATAGGCAACTGGCCACAAAGCAAAAGAACATTGCAAAAGAAAAATTAGAACTTACTAGAGGAAAGAGAGTATATGCCCAGGAAGAAAGGAAGCTAGCCAAAGTAATAAGGAAGTTGGCTAAAGAAAATATTTCCATGGAACAATCAAAACAGAGCAGCAAAATCTTAAAGGTACTTCAAAATCTTATCAAAAAAGAAAGGAAACTAACCCAGGAAGAAATACAGATAACAAAGACAAAGAGGTCACTATCTATCAAGGAAAGGGGATTAAGCAAGGAACAAAATGAAATTGATGCCAAAGAGCGGGATATTTCTGAGGAACACTCAGAAATGACCAAAATTGAGAAGAAACTGGCTGAGAGGCAGAGAAAACTGGCCAAGGAAATTAGAAAAATGATAAAGAAAGAGAAAAAACTAACTGAAGTAGAAAGCAGATTGGCCAGGCAACACAGAGAAGTCATACAGGAAGAAGAGGAGGAAGGAATAACAGAAGAAAAAGAGGTAATGCCATTCCTTAAACAAGAGTCAGAAAAGAGTAAAGAGTTAAAGAAAATTGATGGGCTGCAGAAAGAGTTTCTCAGTCAAGGGGATGAGGTGGAAAGTGAAGAGAGCTTTCCTGGAGAAATAGAGAACCTGTTAAGTGAAGTAGAGCGAGAGAGTTTGTCTGAGGAGCTGGGAGAGGAAGAAGAGGAGGAGGAGGAGGAGGAAGAGGAAGAGGAGGAGGAGGGGGAGGAGGAAGAGAAGGAAGAGGAGGAGGAAGAAGAGGCAGAAATGTTTGAGGAGGATGCAAGCATGTATGATGAAAAGATAGAAAGTTTGAGCGAGAAAGAGGAGGAAGAAGAGAGAAGCTCATTGGGAGAAGAGATAGATAAGGAAAAAAAGATCTTAAAAGAAAAACTATTTAAGTTACAAGAACAAAGAATAAAGGACCTAAGAGGAAGAGAAACACTACCATCTATTAGAAAAAGAATCCCTGAGGTCGAAGGTAGTGTTATAAACCTGGGAGTTACACAAAGCCCTTCCAAGAAACTGATCTCAGTAGCTCTAGGGAGGAAAGAGGCTATGCCAGTGCCAGTGTCTGCGAAACAAATACCCTGGAAAGATAAGGCCACAGTACTTGAGACATCCAGGAAATTCCCAGAGACAAGGTTTATGGAAAAACAAGAAGAACTGTTGAAGAAATATAAGTCCATTCCTTTACAAGTTTGGGATAAGGTTTTAGAGTCACAAGAGCCACACTTAAGGACCCCATATTTTTCCCACATATTGAGGAAGACCATGGAAGCTCAAAAACTCCAAGGCAAAACACTAGGGGACAGGTGGCAGTGGCTTTTGAAGCGTCATCCACCTTTGGTGGGAAAGACTGGAGTACCATTACCTGTGCCTGAAATCCTGGATGAGGATATATATGAAGACATAAGCCTCTCAGAGGTGGAGTGGATCCATGATGTCTTAGAACGGATGGATGCAGGAGAACAGCTTTCCAGGGACAGTTTCCACAGATTGTGCCAGCTTCTCAAAGACCTCACCTCAAAAGGAACCTTAGAGTGGATGCATCTGGCCAAACTTGAAGCTATTGTGTACCGTCACAGACAGGTCCTGGAATCAAGAAGCACGCGTATCTCAAAATCCAGCAAGGAGCCGATGGGTCCAAAATACCTGAAAGTGATCCCTCCTATAAAAGGAAAGGAAAAGGAAGGCTGGCTAAAGCCTTTGGCTGTCCCCACACCAAAGTCCTCATTAGCTCCCAAGAGGATTCCAGACCCAAAGGCTGTAAATTGGCATCTTCTAGGAGAGCCTTACAGGAGTGCGCGGGCACAGGAGTTATCTAGTGCTCTCAGGGAGATGGAGATGCGGCACTTTTATCCTGCCCCTAGAGACATTTTCACAGGTGCCCATGCCTCTGTGGAAAAACAGACCCTAGCACTGATGTTTCAGAAGGACTTCTGGGCTTTTAAGGATAAGGGTAGGTTTCCCAAATTGCCCAAGGTGGAGAAGAAGGCCCAGCCTAGCTCTAAAAAAAAGGAAGATGTGCCTCTATGGGAGACGTTCGTGGCACTGTACCATGTTTTGCGGATGTTGCAGAAGCGATACGCAGAAGACAGTGCTGCTTGGATGGAACAGTTTTACCAGCTCATGGACCTGTACCAACTTAAGTCCCCCGGAATCCGGAGGCTGTTACAGGAGCTGCTACTGAGAGAGGCACCCAAATCCCATGAGATTGTGTACACAGAGGCCCTACGGGACATGGAGCTAGCTCCCGGGGAGCGGTTGTTGTACCATCTGTTTTGTGGTGGCTCTCATATCCCTAGAGGTCCTCTGGAGTTCCAGGAGGTGGTGCCCCTCCCGGGGCAAAACAACGTGCGTACCATACTTCCCATGGGCATCGCCCATTACGGGATCTTAGAACTCGCCTGGAAGAGCCTGCCCCAAGCTGATATTCACCTCACCATGGAACTGCCCCACATTGTTTCTCCTACCCCCTAATTTGGGAATGACTGGAGGTCAGGACTTTTCATTCCCACCTGGAGAAAGGCCTTGTCACCGGAATCCAGACTTTATTCCTAGGGCCCACACAGAGGTAGGGCCAGACCAAAGCCATTTCTCTACCCAGCTCCAGAAGCCAGCTTCTATATGTGGAATAAAGAGGAGGTTCTCATATCCAACAAGCTCTGTGATGCGTCCAATTTCCTAAAACATTTCTCCAGAAAGGTAGCCAGGGAGACCAGGTACTCACATACTCCAAATAGTGGGAAAACTTACCCAAAGCGAGTAGTGCTCACCCTCTGGAGGCCTTCAGACAGAAGAATCTGTCCTTGTCCTCTTCCTTTCTTGTCTCCCACCATCCTCTCCTAAAGACGATAGGAGGGAAAGCACCTGGCACAAAATGTTTATTTTGCATTAATATGAGGCATTAATATAATGGAAGGAAAATGGATTTTAAAATCAGAAAACTTGCATTTTGCTCCTTAGATTTTGGGGGTACATAGTGGTGGCAGACTCTATTTCCCTGGTCATCCCTCTGCATGCTGATGACTTGAGCCCCAAACAGCAGGTGTGGTGGGTATTGAGGAGACCCTTGAAGTAGAGGAAAAAGCTTCAACAAGTCCTAGCCAGTACCACCTGGTTACTGGATGGCACTGAGGGATAAGGCCATTTGAGGTTAAAGCAAAAAGAAAAGGAGGGAAGTTATGTCTTTCATTTCCTTCACCAATACCCAGACATGGGGTTTGGGGAAGATGATAGACTGAGAATTTAGAAGACTTGAGTGAAAGCTCCCCTGCTCTCTAGGGACGTATGATCCTTCTAAGGAGACGAGAGTTGAAAGGGGTAGTAAAGTGGAGGAGGTTGTCACTGCCAGTAATCATGTTCCTTCCCTGATCTCCTCTCTCCACCATAGAGACTTTAGAACTGCCTCTTTCCAGGGAAACTGAGTTTTCCAACAGCTTCTAGCAAGCAGCCCCCCTGTACCATTTGCTACCCCCCATCCCGCCTTACCTTTGCTATCCAGCTTCTTCCACCTGAGTTTGCTTTTGTGGGGAAGCGACAGATGAAGGGAAAGAACATTCTGAGAAGTTGGATTCACCTTGGAGGCCAAGGGCAATGACAGCCCTTGGCATACAGTTGGGCTCTTCCACATCAGACAATATATTAGGCCACATGGAGTATATGAGAGCTGTGGGCTGGGGACAGGGAGCCTCAAAAAGTATGACTATCCTATGAGCTGGCTAAGGCAGCAGAAATAAAAATCCATACACCTGAAACTAATATTGCATGTCAACTATAGCTGAAAAAATTAAAAATTAAAAAAGATGATCCAGCTTGCTCTGTAGCTTCAAACTGAATCATTTCTCCTTTTTGGCCTCTGTTTGTCTATGTCAAAAAGAGAATAGTGCACAAATACCAGGCATGAAAAAGGGGACATCACTACAGGTCCTACAGACATTCACAGGATAAAGTCTGAACTACTCTATGCCCATAAATGAACTACTCTATGCCCATAAATTTGACATCGATGAGATGGACAAATTCCTTGAAAGACCAAGAAAGGAACAGCAATACCTATCTATGTATTTCATTCTGCAGGGTATCAGTGAGTCCTCTGGTAAAAACAAACAAACACAACAAACAAACAAACAAAAACCCACAGTGACAAAAAACAGTCTGTTGTGGTCTCAAAGTCAGGAAGTCTATGGATGGCTCTTCAGTGAGTCTCAAAACCTGAGTACTGGCTGTGACAACCCAGAGATCCTTGCCTGTCTTTGCCAGAATGGCAAAGAGCAGGACTTGTTCATTATGGAAAATTTCAATCACAAAAGTAGAAGAGAGTATTATAATGAACCCCCAGATCCTGTCACCTAAATTTAATTGTAAACATCTTGCAAAAATTGCTTCATTTTTTTATTTGTTGAAATATTTTAAAATAAATCCCAGACATGATATTTCAACCCTAAATACTCTGATACTCTAATAAAAATTTCTTACATGATTATTTTCGCATATAACAAAATAATTCCTTAATATTCAATACTCTATGCAAATTTTCCTAGTTGCCCCCCAAAATGTCCTTTTGTACTTTGTTTGAATCAGAATTCAAACAAGGTCTACATCTTGTTTGATTTTAAGGCTTCCTAAGACTTTTTTAATATTAAACATTTACACTCCCTTTTCCCCAGTTTTTTCACACCATTTATTTGTTGAAGACTGAGTTATCCTGTTTTGGATTTTTCTGATAGTTTTGCAACCTGAGTTCTGGATATGTTTCAAAGGTCCGTGAAGCTTGTGAAATTAGATACAACAGAATTGTGCTAAGTACTTTCCCTTCCCCATCTCCCCACCTCCCAGGAAAAAGTCTACAGCTTTCATCAGATTCTTGAGAAAATCCCTAACGCAAACATGTTAAATCATCACTTAAGGAGAACACAGATGTTTTAACTCAGATGTTTCCAATAGGTGAATAACCTTCAGCCAGTATCTTTCCCTCACTGGGCCCTAGACTTCTAATTTTTGAAGGGTTAGCTATACTTCAGACCTCCCCAGGATACCAGAAAGGAATTCCAGCTCCCTATCCTTCTCCTAGAATGTGAACTCAGGGTAGTGTGAGAGACTTTCTCTACTATGCACAACTACAAACTACTCCGAACCAAAAAATAGGTAATAGGGCATTGACCTTGGGTAAGACCTCAAAGGGAGGAGGATCTTACATTTTCTGAAAGATTATTACATGTTCAAACTAAGGTGAGTGAACAAAGACATTAGATTGACATTGAGAAATGACAGCATGCAGAAACCCCTAGATGGCTTGGCTCTGAGGACAGCTCCAGGGCACTCTAATGTTAAAAGAGGGAGACATAAAGGGGAACTGTCAAGGAAATTAAGAAGGAGCAGCCAAGAAGGTAAGAGAAAGACCCTAAAAGAGTACTGTCCAGACTTCAAGAAAAGAACACGTTTTAAGATGGGGGAAGTGATAAACTGTGTCAAATAACTGTTGATGGGTCAAGTAAGAGAAAGACTAAGAATTGACCATTAGAGTTAGCAAACTAAATATAATTTGTAACCTTGACAAATGCATTTTAGTGGAGTTGTGGGCTAGACAGCCTGACTACAATGGGTTTAGGAGAGAATGGAAGGAAACAGTGGGTTCATTGAGTTTTTTGTTTTTGTTTTTACTTTTCAAATTTATAAAAATTACAAAAATTTCAAATTTATAAAAAATTACAAAAATAAAATAATACAATAAACCCGTATACCTTTATTCAGATTTAATTATTGTTAACATTTTAACACATTTGCTTTATCATTATCTCTGTATGTGCCTATTACATATTTGTCTGAATTATTTGAACATTGCATTTAACACTTCAGTGTATGTTTCCTCTTACATAACCACTGTTCAGTTATCAACTTTAATCTGCCAACCATATTCCAACATCAGTTGACCTAATGTCCTTTATAGCATTCTTTCCCTTCTGTTATCAGAGCCAGTCTAGAGTCAGGTATTGCATTTAATCGTCATATCTCTTTAATATCCTTTAATTTGGAATATTTCCACAGCCTTTATTTGCCTTCATAACACCCACTTTTCTACTGTGGTAAAATATACATAAAATTTACCATTTTAACCACTTTTAAGTGTACAGTTCTTAGTTCATTCACTTTCTTGTGTAACCATCACCATCCTCTGCCACCAGCACTTTTTCATCTTCTCCAACTGAAACCATCCATTACACATTAATTCTCCATTTCCCTCTCCCCTCAGTCCCTGGCAACCACCAATATACTTTCTGTTTCTAGGATTTTGACTATAATATTGCCATTTTTGAAAATATAGTCTCCAAAATACACTTATTTAGTTGAACATTTCTTGCTTGGTGTTTGTCTGGTGTTTTCTCATGAATAGATCCAAGTTATGCATTCTTAAGCAGAATACTGTATAGATGATGATGTGTCCTTCTAGGGTATCACATTGGTGATGTTAATTTTGATCACTTGGTCAATGTGTTACCCTATTTTTCCACTCTATTTTACTGTTTCCCCTCCTCCTTTGTACTAATAAGTTGTATGTGAGAAGACACGCTAAGACAATAAAATATTCTGCTCATCAAAATTTCTCCTTAGATTGAGCATCCACTATTAATTCTTGGTTGATCTCATCATTACCACTATGTCTGCAAAATGAGTTTCTGACTCCAGCATTCCCTCCATATTTTCCTGTCAGCCCTCAGCTTCTTGTGTCCTTGTGCCATGCTCTCATGTTTTTTAACACTTCGTTACTCTCTGGTATAATAAGATATTCCAGTCTCCTCTGTACCCACCCTTCTCCAGCTCTGGAATTAGCTGTTTCTCTGGGGAGACCTATTTATGGGGGATGAAATTAGACTCTTACGAGTTGAATTGTGTCCCCCAAAAAAGATATGTTTAAGTCCTAACCTGTGGTACCTGTAAATGTGACCTTATTTGGAAATAGGGTCTTTGCAGATGTAATCAAATTAAGATGAGGTCATACTAGATTAGAGTAGACCCTAAATCCAATGACTGGTGTCCTTATAATAAGAGGAAGATTTTGAGACACACAGATACACAGGGAAGAAGGCCATGTGATGACAGAGGCAGAGATTGGAGTGTTGCGACTACAAGCCAAGGAACACTAAGGACTGCCAGCGACCATGAGAAGCTAGGAGAGAGGCATGGAACAGATTCTCCCTCAGAGCCTCCAGAATGAACCAACCCTGCCAACACCAAGAGTTTGGACTTCTGGCATCCTCAACTGTGAAAGAATAAATTTCTGTTGTTTTAAGCCCCTCGGTTTGTGGTAATTTGTAATGGCAACTCTATGAGAAAATTAAGATCTGGCAACTAAGTGTGCTCGTTGCTACTGGGGTGACTTTTCTTTACAAGTCTTTCAGCAGGCAGACAGACACACACACGCGCATGCACACACACACACACACACACACACACACACACACACACACACACTGGGCTTGCCAGTGCCCTTTGTTTTCCCTCTTCATTTTTCTATTTTTCCCCTTTTAGGAGCCAGGCATTAAACAGTAGGGCATTCAAAAATAACTGCATATACAAGGAAAATTGGAAAGTGATCGTACATGCCAGGGAAAAGAACTGAGAAGACCTTAAGTTTACACAATCAGGCTGAGCCTTGGCACAGAGGCAGCTTGCGAAAATATAAAATTAAATTAAATTTAAAAATAACCAAAACAATAACAAAAAAACCCCAGCAAATCCAGGGGAAGGAAGAAAGTCTCATTTCAAAAGTTACCATATTATTAGATTCAAATGGCCAGTGTTCAATAATAACAAAATACAAGGCATACTAAGAAGCAGGAAAGTATGACCTACTTGAAGGAAAAAATAAACAGAAACTGAGAAAGACCTCATTGCAGAAATACTAGACAAAGAGTTTAAAATAATTGTCTTAAAGAAGCTCAAAGAACTAAAGAATAATGTAGGAAAGGTAAAAAAAAAAAAAGATGTATGAACAAAATGAAATTATCAGTAGAGATAGAAACTCTAAAAAGAAATGCTGAAAAATTACAATAACTGAAATGGAAAATTCACTAGAGAGATTTAAAAACAGATTTGCACAGGCAGAAGAATCAGCAAACTTGAAGATAGGACAATGGAAATTATCAAGTCTAAGGAAATAAGAAAGACTGAAGAAAAGTGAACAGAACCTAAGGGACCTACGGGACACCAATAAGTAGACTAACATATGCATTATGGGAGTCCCAGAGGCAAAGAGAAAGAGAACAGGTCAAGAAAGGAGAGAGAGAGAGAGAGAGAGAGAGAGAAAGCACATGTGAGTGTGGGACAGAGGATAGAGGGACTATTTGAAGAAATAAGGCTGAAATCTTCCTAAACAGATGAATAACAACCAAGAAGTTCAACAAACTTTAAGCGAGATGAACTCAGAGAGACTGACAACGAGACACATTACAATCAAACTTTCAAAAGATAAAGACAAAGACAGAATCTTGAAAGCGGCAAGAGAATCATCATATACAAGCGATCCTCAATAAGATTATCAGTAGATTTCCCATCAGAAACTTTGGAGACAAGAAGGCAGTGGGATGATATATCCAAAGTGCTATAAGAAAAAAATTGCCAATCCAGAATCCTATATCCAACAAAACTGTCCTTCAAAAGTGAGGGAGAAACTAAGACATTCTCAGATAAACTAAAACTGAAGGAGTTCATTATTCCTTTGCCTGTTCTGCAAAAGTTAATCAAAAATTAATATCAAAAAATTAATATCAGAAGGAAAACTGGAGAATTCACAAAAGTGGGAAATTAAACAACACACTTTTAAACAACCAGTGGAACAAGAAGAAATCATGAGGGAAAATACTTAGAGATGAATGAAAGTGAAAACTTATGAGATGCAGTGAAAGTGGTGCTAAAGGGGAAATTTATAGCTATAAATGCTAACATTGCAAAACAAGAAAGATAAGTCGACAAACTAATTTTACAACTTAAGAAACTAGAAAAAGAAGAAAAAACTAAACCCAAAGACACTAGAAAAACAACAGAGAAAATTAATGAAATCGACTGGTTTGTTGAAAGAGCAAAAAAAAAAAAAAAACGATAAACCTTTAGCTGCTAGGACTAGGAAAAAAAAAGAAGACTCAAATTCCTAAAATCAGAAATAAAAATGGGGACATTACTACCAAATCTACAGTATTAAAAAGGATTATAAGAAAGTAGTATGAACAATTATATACCCCAAAATTTATAACCTAATGTAAAGGAGAAATTCCTACACACACAAAACCTTCCAAGACTAAATCATAAAGAAAGAGAAAATCTGAATAGGCCTATAACTAGTAAGGAGATTATATCAGTAATCAAAAATCTCCGGACAAAGAGTAGCCCTGGATCCAATGGCTTCACTGGTGAATTCTACCAATTATTTAAAAAACTAATAATAATCCTCAAACTTTTCCAAAAAAAATAAAGAGAAGGAAATGTTTTCTAACTATTCTATGTGGCCAGTGTAGAATAAAGACACTACAAGAAAACTATAGACCAATATCCCTTACAAACACTGATGTAAAAATCTTCAAAAAAAAAAAAAACCCAAACAACAAACTGAATTGGGTATCATATTAAAAAGATTATACAATGTGACTAAGTGGGATGTATTCCTGGAATGCAAGAATAGTTTAACATTCAAAATTCAATCAATGTAATACATTACATTAATAGAATATAGGGGAAAAAACACATGCTAATTTCAATTGATACAGAAAAAGCATTTCACAGAATTCCTCACCCTTTCACAATAAAAACATTCATAAAACAAGGAATAGAAGGAAATTACCTCAACATAATAAGAGCTATATATGAAAAACCCACAGTGAACATCATATTCAATGATGAAAGACTAAAAGCTTTTCCTCTAAGAACAAGGCAAGAATGCCCACTTCCACCACTTCTATTCAACACAGTTCTGGAAGGTCTAGCCAGATCAATTAGGCAAGAAAAAGAAATAAAAGGCATCCAAACTGGAAAGGAAGAAGTAAAATGATCTCTGTTTGCAGATGAAATGATCTTACATGTACAAAATCCTAACGACTCCACAAAAAGCTGTTAGACCTAATAATCAATGAATTCAGCAGTCACAGAATAGAAACTGAATTCAGTAGTGTATTAAATGTAATGTTAACACACAAAAATCAGTTGTATTTCTATACACTAACAATGAATAATCTGAGAGTAAATTACAAAGATATTTCAATTTACAATAGCATCAAAAAGAATAAAATACTTAGGAATTAACCTAACAAAGGAAGCAAAAGACTTGTACAAAGAAAACTACAAAACACTGCTGAAAGAAATGACAGACAAATGAATGGAAATATATCCTATGTTCATGGATTGGAACACTTAATATTGATAAAATGCGACTACTCAAAGTGATCTACAGATCGATGCAATCCCTATCGAAATCTCAATGATAATTTTTGCAGAAACCCATCCTAAAACACATATGAAATCTCAAGACACCCCCAAACAGCCAGAATAATCAGAACAAAACCAGAGGACTCATCCTTCCTTATTTCAAAACTTACTATAAAGTGACAGTAAACAAAATAGTGTAGTGGTAGCATAAAGACAGACATATAAACTAGTGAAACAGAATATTGTAGCCCTTCCATATACACAGAAGACTGATAGCTGCCCAGCCAGCAGCCAGGGAAGGCAGTACACAAAGAGCTGTCAGCAGCGCCTGCTTCCAAGGACGTTTCCTGCTGCTCCTGTGGACGTTATCCACTCCTGTAACCAAGCAGCACATCTCACTCCCTTGCGTCTGAGAAGGCGGCTGCTCCCCCAATGAGATTGCCCCTCCCTCTGCTTGTGTGCATAAAAAACTCTGCTTGCACTTGGTCAGCAGCTTTATTCCTGTAGCTTCAACCAGCCACTGCTGAAGCTTCCCTGCCTTGTGAGTAGTAAATGGCATTTCTCACCCCTTTGGTCCTCCTAGTGGTTCTTCCGGAATATCCAAACCCAGGTGCAAGTCCCAGGCCTGGTGCTCCTGCATTACAAATAGAGAGCCCCCAAATTAACCATTTTTGATGAGACTGCCAAGACCATTCAATGGGGGAAAAGATAGTCTTTTCAACAAATGGTACTGGGAAAACTGGATATCCACATGTAAAAGAATGAAGTTAGATCCTTACTTAACACCATACACAAAAATGAACTCAAAATAGATCGAAGATCTAAAACAACAGAACTATTAGAAGAAAACAGAGGATAAAAGATTCACAAGATTAGATTTGACAATGATTTCTCAGATATGACACCATAGGTACAGGGAACAAAAGAAAAATTAGATAAATTGGGCTTATAAAAATTTTAAAATTATGTGCATCAGAAGATACTATCAACTGAATAAAAAGGCAACTCACAGAGTGGGTATTTGCAAAAATACTTGCAAATTATATATCTGATAAGAGATTAATATCCAGAATATAGATATTCTCATAAAGCTCAACAACAAAAAACAAATAACCCAATAAAAAAATAGGCAATGGACTTTAACAGACATTTCTCTAAAGATGATATACAAATGGCCAATAAACACATGAAAAGATGCTCAACATCACTAATCATTGGGGAAGTGCAAATAACAATGACAATGAGATACCACCTCATATCCACTCAGATGACTACTATAAGCAACAACAACAACAAAAACAGAAAACAAGTATTGCTGAGGATATGGAAAGACTATAACCTTTGTGCACTGTTGGAGGGAATGTAAAATGGTACAGTCACCGTGGAAAACAGTATGGCAGTTCCTCAAACGATTAAAAATAGAATTACTATATGACCCAGCAATTCCACTTCTGGGTATACATATACTCAAAAGATTGAAAGGATGTTGAAGAGATATTTGTAAACTCATGTTTATAACAGCATTATTCACAATAGTTAAAATGTGGAAGCAATCCAAGTGTCTATTGATAGATGAATGGATAAACAAAATGTGTTATATACATACAATGGAATATTATTCAGCCTTAAAAAGGAAGGAAATTCTGCAACATCCTTCAACATGGATGAACGTTGAGGATGTTATGCTAAGTGAAATAAGCCAGTCACAAAAACTGTCTGATTTCACTTATACGAGGTACTTAGAGTAGTCAAATCATAAAGACAGAAAGTAGAATGGTGGTTGCCAGGAGCTGAGGGGAGATTGGAATGGGGAGTTAATTGTTTAATGGGTATAGAATTTCAGTTTGACAAGATGAAAATTATAGAAATGGATGGTGGTGATGGTTAAGATGGTAAATTTTAAGTTATGTGTAATTTACCTAATAGGGTAGCGTGATCAAGAAAGGGTTAAACAAGATATGATGGCCCACACCAGGATATGAGAGGTGGCATTTAGAAAGCAGAATCAAGAGGTCACATATGACAATCAGGTTTTCTCATGTAACTTGAGCACATGTTGTTTCTTCTGGAAAAAGTATGGGCTTTTGTGTGAAGAAGGAGGAGGCAGAGAAAAAGCACCTGTGAGACAAGGAAATAGAAATGTTCAGTGTATAATTGGAAATATGTGTCTGGAACTCAGAAGGAAAGTTGGAGACAGAAATTAGAAGTCATCAATATTATAGATAGTAATTGAGTTCCTGGAAATTAAGATTATCCAAGCAGTAGGAGTAGAATGAGATAAGGGGATAGGATATGAGTCTAAAGAGCACCAATATTTAATGGATGGTTAGAGCTAGA
This sequence comes from Pteropus alecto, assembly GCF_000325575.1. Lineage (NCBI taxonomy): Eukaryota > Metazoa > Chordata > Mammalia > Chiroptera > Pteropodidae > Pteropus > Pteropus alecto. The sequence continues at coordinate 1,051,749 of NW_006435849.1, forward strand.
GGAGACTTCCAAGTTTTTAATATCTATATTTATTTATATTATTCTAAAAGCAAACACAAAGCTTCTGGATCAGAGATTGGAGTTATTATTATTATTACTTATAGCAATAATTGTATTAGTTCTCTATGTCCAATACTCTACAGGTAACACGATAGGAGTCGGATGAACCCTGCTCATGCAAAGGGTTTTGTTTTGATTTTTAAATCACAGGAGAGGAACCTGGAAATTATGAATCTGAGAGTTTATATAGATTACATGCTGCCTACCTGTCACCTGCCATACTAAGGGAAAGAAATTTGATCTCCCTAATGTACACAAATCCCTGGAAATATAAGTAAGTTCTCTGAGGAGGAGAAAGAGGAAGGTCCCTAACTTATAAGCAAGGATTTGGATCTGAGAGAGTTTTGTTACCCTTTCAACAGAACCCGTTAAACCTCCAGGTCTGACACCACTGGAATGTGAGGAGCAACTGGCTCTGGGGAAAAGGAGACAGACATTCCTTAGCATGTCATCCTCCTCTACTCAAGAAACACAACCATGCAGAAACATGACAATATTCAAGAAGCATGACTTGAGGGAAAAGCCAGAAAGAGACAGAAAAACAATCAAGAAAGTATAGGACCAGAGGAAGCCATGAGAGAGGACTGTTCCAAGGAAAGTGTAGTCAATAGGGTCTGTTACTGCAGAGGATATGAAAAGAATTGATGAGGAATCATTGGATTTAGCAAGAAGAAGGGTATGATGACCTTCACCAAAGCAGATGTGGTGGAGTGATGGGGGCTGCAGCTGGACTGCAGAGTTGAGTGGCCAATAAATGGTGAGAAGAAAAGACAATGTGAACTCAGTAGGACTGACTATGAAGTAGGTGGAGGAGATAAAGCAGTTTCCTGTCAGAAAGTAGGATGGGAAGATTTTAATATGGGAGAAACCTGCATATATTTGATATGCTGATGGGGCCAAATCAATGGAGATGGTAGTCTTGAAGCTATAGGAAAAAAAGCAGAATACTGGTTTAAGTGAGGTCCTTGAGAAAACAACAGAGAATGGGGTCCAGGGAATAGCTAGAAAAATTAGCTTTAGACCAGGGTAGAAGGTATGGGGGTGAGTCTATTTTTCCAACATAGTATGGGGGATAAGAAAAAAAATAGGTAAGACTGTAGGTGTGATAAAGAGTTAAGGGAACTGTTAAGAAAAAAAATACTCAATGATACTTTTTAAAGCCTGGTGACTATCCTGGTGGGTATAAGGACCAATGTGATGGAATTTTGCAGTGGGAGAGAGATTGGGTTCAGCTCTGAATACAGCATGGGCAAGTGGGAATTTGTAGCCAAGAAGCAGGGTGGGGTCAATGGATGGAAATTACTAGGAGGAAACATCAAGGGTAAGGGGAGAGTCTTGTTAAACCTGCCTAAAAGGATTCTTGCTGAAGGCAGGCCAGGGTGACCAGACGTCACCTGGGGGATGGTGGAGGATAAGGATTACATATGGAGGGTGATGAGATAGGAGGGTCGGGGGTTCTTGGTAAAACTAGATTTTATAAGGAAGTGCACAGATGGGAGCCTGTCCCATCTAATGCATTCTCTTTTTTGAGTGAAGTAGAAAGTTATTTGCCAGGAGTGGGCAGGGAGTGAAAAAAGTCTTGAGTTTGTAGGGCAGCCATCTCTCAGGATGCACAGCATTCTCCAGGATTGCTTAGATGCCTGGGTGCAAGTACAGTGAATGAAGTTGTCAAATTCAGACTTGGATAGGGAGAGACTATTCAGATACTGCTGCCACCTCAGGCTCTGCAAGTGTGTCAAAATCAAACAATGGCTTTTCTTTGACAGGGAGGGCTAACGGGAACTTTTAAGGAGAAATTGAGTAAGCAAGGAGGTGAGCAGACAGCACAAGTCTCATCTGACAGAAAATATTTCCCCGTGTTCAGCTGATAGCTGATTCTCAGGAAGAACTGTTTGGGGAGGATGTTCTGCATTTTAGTGCTTGCTTGGACTTGAAGTGAAGCTAAATTTCAGAGGCTCGTTGGGAGGAAAACCAAGAATGTATGATTTCAAAGAAACTAAGTAAAGAAAGTACCTCAAGGAAGAGGGAGTGATCAACTGTGTCAAGTGCTGCTAATAGGTCAAAAAGAATAAGAACTGAAAATCGACCACTAGATTTAGCAAGTCAACCGTTACATTTAGCAAGATGAAAATTATTGGTAACATTAACAAGAACAATTTTGGTAGAGTGATGGGTGCAAAAGTCTGATTAGAGTGGGTTCAAGAGAAAACGAGAGAAGGTAAATTGGAAGCAAGAAATATAAATGATAGTTTCCATGAATTTTGCAGAATTGGGGCAGTAGTTGATGAGATAAGAGGACTAAAGTGTGTGTGTGTGTGTGTGTGTGTGTGTGTGTGTGTGTGTTGGTTTTCAAGTTGACAGAATTGCTGGAGTCAAGAACTTGATAGACAAAAAGGGATGGGATCTAGTGCCCAAGTGGAGGGACTAGTTTTAGGTAATGAGTAGTTCCTTTTTGCAGAAAGCAGCGTATATGGGCACAGATGTAGGTAGGCATGTAGCGCGTGAGTCTGGGAGATTCTCTTCTGATTGCTTCAATTTTCTCGGTGAAGTAAGAAACAAGCTTTTTAATTGAGAGAAAGGCAATGGGAATACATGTTGTAGGTTTGAAAACTTGTGTATGGTAGTGAATGAACTTAGAAAACAAAACAAAAAAACAGTGCTTGTCGGGACACATTGGAACTATTTGCGGTTTCACGGTTCTAACTTCACACAGGCACCGGAGTGGCAACGCACCTTCCTCCCGCCACCCTCCGGGCCCAGGTGCAGCTGGAATACCTAAGGAGAGAAGTAGTCGCACGGTGCCTGCTGGGAAAGCTCCCTCTCTCCACGGGACTTCCTGGGAGCTGTCAATCCACCTGATGCCTCCACATTTTTTCTCAGGAACCTTTAAGAAGCGGGGAAACACAAGTTGCTACGAATGAGGCACACTGGGAACTGGTCTTCCAGCATCGAATATGTTAGGAACTATAGTTCCCGTCACCTCTCCAAACACACCTCCTTTCCAAACTACTTGTCGCATGCAACACCAGGGTAGCGGTGTTGGCCTGACCGGGAAGTAAGGCCCAAGGAGCTTCCCCGGGAGCATCCTGGTAATTGCAGTCCCCGAGCAAGGCACGTGAGAGCTTGAGTCCCCCAACAGCTCCCTGATATCGCCGGGAGACGCTGGGAAACAGACTAGACTGGAGGGAAAGGCGCACCTCACGAAACTTGGGAGGGATCGTACTGGAAACTGCAGTTTCCCCAACGCAGGGCACAGCTGGAGACTGGAAAACCCACTCTTGCAGCCGCCACGTCCCCTGGAGAGATGGGGAAGGGTACGGCCCAGGGAGCGTCGCATCGTGGACGCTGGGAAACGCGGCCCCGCCTCTGAGGCCCGCACTGGGAGTCGCGGTCCGCTGGCCTTCGTGAGTGTCGTTCCGAGCCCAGAAGGACGAAGTGTCCGCCCAAGGGAGGTCCCGCACGACTCCCGCCCGGCCACCCTGTCACGCCGGTTCCCTGCCCCGCCCTACTTGTGTCCGTCTCTGAATTGGAGTGGGGAGAGCCGCGACATCTGCAGAGCAAGAAGGCGCGACAGCTCAAGGGCGGGAGCCGTCGGGCGGGAGGAGGCCGGGCGAGTCCCGCGGGGGCCTGGGCTCCGGAAGTCGCAAGGGGCCCTTGGGACCGCACCGCGGCTCTCAAGCCGGCGCACGCGCATCTGGGCGGCCCTCGCCCCTGGTCGCCGAGCGCCTCCTACTCCCCGCGTCTCGCGTAGTCGAGACATTTCGCGTGCTTTCCCGCAAAAATTCGGCGGTGGCATTTCCCAGCCTAAGCAAGGCGGAGGCAGGGAGGGGCGGGGCGGGCGCGGAACGGAGCAGTGGCTTCTGCTCAGACCCGCGTCCCTGCTGCTGACCGCCCCGCTCGCTCTAGGCTTCGGCTTACTCAGGTGGTCTACACCGAAGCCAGAGGAGCAGCGGGGCGGCGGGGTTCGCTCACGTCTGCCTTCCAGCGGCCTCCCCGCCCGCCTATTTGCCTCTGCGAGGGGTGGCGCAGAAAGAAGCCAGAGAAATGTTTGGGCAGTGTCTGCGCTGTTTCCCACCACAGTTGTTTTTATAAAACATTTCGCTTTGTGGCTTCTTCGGGCTCGGTGGAGCTCGGACGCTGTCATCGTACAGGACGCCAGGAGACCTATTATATCCACAAAGAGCCGCCTGAGCACGCGCGCCGCTGATGCAGGGCCTCTGTCATAAAGGCCAGAGCCTGCTACACACATCCCCGCGTGTCAGGAGACAATAGCATAATAGTTAAGAACTGGCCTGGAGTCTGAGTCTCTGGCCCTGCCATGTTCTAGCTGTGTGGCTGGAGAAGGGTCTAATAGTACCTTTAAGTAGGGCTGTGCGTTCAGCAAATAAAAATGTGGGACACCCAATTAAGTTTGAATTTCAGTTAAAAGGCTAATTTTTTTTTTATCATAGGTATGTCCTAGATATTGTTTATCTGAAATTCCGATTTGACAGGGAATCAAATTCAAATTTAACTGTACTTTATCTGAAGACTCTGATTTAAGGCATTATAGGAGACACTGCATGAACAGCCCTTAGAATAGTGCCTGGCACGTGTAAACATTCGATAAAGTTTAAAAGGCCAAACTCCTTCCACCGCACACCACCCCACACAACACAGTGAATCTAGTCATCTGGCTGTGCCATCTGAAATGGCTAGCCTTCAGAAAGCCACGCTGTCATAAAAGGTCAGTTTGAATGCACTCTCCACCCCACCGCGCTACAGTGACCTTGTTCCATTATTACAGAGGGCCAGATTCCCCCTGCCTCCCAGCACTTGGCACATTCATGTGGGGACTTTCAGATTTTTAGTAATGTCAGCGCTGTGTCACCAGACACAAGTGTCGGGGGAAGGGGGTTGGGGAGGCTGAACCATTATGATGTTTGAGTTAGTGACACTCTATGGGAAGCTGTGACTAGAGTCTGTCTCTTCGAGTTCAGGGCATGTTATCTCTTCTGTGGAAGATAAAGGTTTGTGAGTGAGGAGAGAATGGAGAAGGAATAGGGAAGCCTATGATGTCAGTAATAGGTTTTCCCAGCTTGGAGAATGTGTATTGAGTGGTGTTGGTCCCACTGAGCTCAAGACACCTGCCATATGTGAAAAAAGACTGCGTTCAGTCAGAGAAGTCCAAAGGATTAAAGGAAATATCAAAGCGGCAGAACGTAGGATTGTAAACGTAAGTCTGTTTGACTCTAAAGTTTCTCTTTCTTCTCTCTTCCTCTCAATCTCAGCAGGCCCCTTCAATTCTTTCACAATAATAGCACCCTAAATTTGTATTGCATGTTTTCATTATAAAGCCTTTTGAATTTCATTATCTCTTAATTTTGTAAAGGCTTTAGAAAGGAAAAAGATACAG
>NW_006435849.1:1057239-1144171 GCF_000325575.1 Pteropus alecto
CCCGCCTCTCACTGCAAACCTGGTGGAATGGAGCACTGGTCCAGGATTTAGACAGTGTCGGGCATTTTCCATTTTTCCAGTCACAGTTCCTAGTCTTAAATCACCGTAGAAAACTTTAGGGAGATTATGGGATCCCATCCTCATTTCTATTCACATCAGCCTGTTCTTCTCTGCATTTTCACTCTCCTTAATGGCTTCTTCCTCCTGACATTTAAACATGTTTAACTATTTTTTTTTTAAATCATTCTCTCCAAGCTGGGAAAACCTATTACTGACATCATAGGCTTCCCTATTCCTTCTCCATTCTCTCCTCGCTCACAAACCTTTATCTTCCACAGAAGAGATAACATGCCTTGAACTCGAAGAGACAGACTCTAGTCACAGCTTCCCATAGAGTGTCACTAACTCTACTCATGGTAGAAATTGAAGTGAGGTAGTAACTATTGCTAGGTGGAAGAGAAATGCCTGAGATTTTTCAGGTAGAGATGGGAATTTCCAAGGCGGTCGTCCATAGCACTCTGGTGCCATCCTGGGAGCTGTTCTGATCCTCAACAAAATAAGTACAGAAATTCAGAATCAGCACTTAGGAACTTTCATGGCAATTTGATAGAGTAATTATGTCTGTTGAATTTAATAATGAAGTCTTTCCTTGACCCTATATACTCTCCTGCTTCTCTCTCCCTCTCTCTTGCTTTCTCCCCTTCTCCCCCTCTCCCCACCATCCCCAAGCTTTTGGAAAGCTGCACTTAAGTTTCTTACTTTTCATTTGCTCCTCAGCTTTCTCCAGTATGACCTCAGGAATCACTACTTGTTGATACTGTTCTCATTAAGGACACCAATACCATTTGCCAAATCCACTCTTTGGCTGGTCTGACTTGACCTCTCTGTTACAGTTGATCTGCCTTCATGAAACTCTCCTCCTCTGATTTCTGGGAGAACATCCTATCTCTCTATAGTTGATCCTTCTCAGTGTGCTTCCCCATAATTATCTGGCTATCAAGTCTCCTCCTCATGCTTCATATTCCCATATGGGCATACTCCTTCAGATACCTAGCTTGAGCTCTCTCTATAGGTTAGACACGTTCATGTATTCGTTTCAAATTTAGACCTTTCCTCCTGGTGTCCAGACCTATATATCCAGTTGTCGTCCTCAATTCAGATGTTTTATAACCACCTCAACAAATCCAAGATCAAACTGGTCTTCTCCATACCTGCTCTTACTGTCCTAGAGTCCATTTGAATGCATCAAATTTTATTCAGAACCTAGCTTAGAAACACAGGAACCATTCTAGATTTCCCTTTTCCCAATTCTCCATATCCAATTAATCTACAGTCTTGAGAATAATAGAGCAAATAGTCATGTGCCCACAACCTTGGAATTTCACATTCGAAATTCATTGTAATTAGTTTTTTGTGTAATTATCCAGTGGCTGGATGCTTTCACTTAGCATGATATTTTCAAGATTCATCCATGTTGTAGCATGTAGCAGTTCTTCATTCCTTTTTAACACTTTTCATGTGGTAGGCCCCTAGTATATGTTAGCTCCCCTTAGCTCTTAAGTATTTTATACTACTCTCATCATTTACTTTTCCTTTCCCACTGCTCTAAATCAGATTATAGAGTCGTCTTTCATCTCCACTATTGCAGTAGCCTCCTTGCTGGTTGCCTTGCCTGATCCTCAGTGCAGCTCCAGGCTGGATGACTGAACATTCTAAAAGATTAATCTAACATTACTCTCCTGCTGAAAGTCTCCTGTGTTTCTCTAACACTCAAGATGAGAAATGAACTCTTTAGTGTGACACTTAACATTGACTCACCGATCTAGCCATTTTTCTTCTACTGCCCTCTTGAACTTTGTGCTGTAAGAATATTTAACTCATATGTAGTTTCTGGCAGAAATCATACTTTTAGGTGTCTGTGCCATACTCTCCTCCTGGGATGCCTTAGGAAGCCTTATCTGCCTGGCATCTTCCCATGCTAAGTGCCAGCATTTCCTCACTAGTCTTCTGTGGTGCCCCATTACAGCAATTACCAATTTTTAACAATTGAAGTTCCCTGCGGACAGTGACTACTTTTGATGTTAGGATACCCAATGGGTAGCAAAATACATGTTATAAAGTAGAACTTTCATCTGGTCCTTCTAATCACATATATCTGCCTTGTAAAGGGTTGCTCCTTGTGAAAACAAAACAAAACAAAAAACAAAACAAAACAAAACATTGATTTTCTAGGAAAGCTGCCTGTCCTCTGAAAGTTCCCATCTCAATGTATGAAACACACATCTCCCTCTCCAGAGCTTTGGAATCAGGTCCTGTTGTTACATATCTTTACTATGCACTGTCTTCGACATTTACATTTCAATTTAGAGAAGTTGTAGAAAGTATAAAGAATAATAGAGCAAATACTCATTAGCCCACAACTCAGAATTTCATATTTGAAACTTATTGCAATCAGTTTTTTGTGTAATTATCCAGTATCTGATTCACTTAGAATAATAATTTCAAGGTTCATGTAGCAACTTTATTCCTTTTTGTGGCTGAATAATAGTCCACTGTATATGTATGTACCAGATTTTGTTTATTCATCAGTCGGTAGACATTTAGATTATTTCTTTTTAGGCTAATATGAATAATGCTACTGTGAACATTCACCTATAAGTTTTTCAGTAAAGATATGTTATTTTTTAAGACTTTTTTTTTAAGAGCAATTGTAGGTTTATAAAAGAATTGAGAGAAGATACAGAGATTTCCTGTATATTACCTGCCTCCACACATGCTTAGCCTCCCCCGGTATCCTCACTCACCAGAGTAATGCATTGATTGTATGACATCATAATGACCCTGGTCATAGTTTACCTTACAGTTCACTCTTGGTGTTGTACATTCTATGAGTTTGGACAAATGTATAATGACATATGTCCATTGTTATAATATTATATAGAGTATTTTTACTGCCCTAAAATTCCTCTGTGTTCTGTCTGTTCATCTCTCTCCCCAACCCTGATAACCAGTGATCTGTTTATTGTCTCCATAGTTTTACTTTTTTGAGAATCTCATATAGTTGGAATCATAGAGCAGGTAGCCTTTTCAGATAGTAAAGTTTCTTTCACACAGTAATAAGCATCTAAGGTTCTTCCATGTTTTCTCGTGTCCTGAGAGCTCATTTTTTTTTTAGCCCCGAATAATATTCCATTGTCTAGATGTACCAGTTTATGTATCCATTCTGTTTATGTATCCATAAAAGTTTTTTTTATGAAGTCCACCCCCCAACCCAGTTGCTTGTGGTTTAGATGTCATATCTCTGAAACCATTGCCTATTCTAATAGCAGGAAGATTTATACCAATGTTTTCTTCTAAAAGATTTGGAGTTTAGTTCTCACATTTAGGTAGTTGATCCATTTGGAGCCAATTTTTGTATATATTGTGAGATAGCAGTTCATTATTTTACATGTGAATATTCAGTTGTCCCAGTACCATTTGTTGAAACTGTATATTGTTTTCTAAGTAATTCTTTCTATTTCTGTTTCCTTTTGTTTTTCTCATTTTTATTCTCTATGTTCCTTACTGAGTTTTTTTCCCTTGTGTTTTCCAAGTTTTGTCTTTACAGTTATGATATTTGATTTTTCTTCTATTTCTGCCTGCTTGCTTGTTTTACCATCTCTTTCCTGAGTTCTTGCATTTTTACTTTGTGATCTTCCATCTTAGAGGCAATTAGATCATTAAATTTTTTGTTGTTGTTCAAGGAAGAATATTTATAATTTTTTATCTGATCCATTGCAGCAGTTTTCTAATGAATGCTCTTCATATATTCTTTTTTTTTCTCTTTTCTTCATAGCTTTTTTTTTTTTTTTTTTTTTTTTTTTTTTTTTTTTTTTTTTTTTTTTTTTTTTTTTTTTTTTTTTTTTTTTTTTTTTTTTTTTTTTTTTTTTTTTTTTTTTTTTTTTTTTTTTTTTTTTTTTTTTTTTGTAGATTTGGATTAAGGCAGTGCTAATTCCTTTTTCCTGCGCATCATTAGTTGGATTGGGTTTTCCTGGACTAGTTCTTTGTAAGAGGCTCCTGGGTGTGTTGAAGGGGTCAAGGTAGAGTTTCAGGCTAGTTGGTTTTCACAACATTAAAGCTCATCTTGTCTTTGATTACGTTTATGGCTTTTATAAGGAATTGAGCAGCTCTACTTCCTCTGCTTCTGCTTCCCAGTTTCCTGCAGTTGTAGTTACAAAGATCTTTTCATTCTCTTTATTGCTTTTAGATGATTTTCGGGAACAGAAGGCCATGATAATAATGATACTTTAAAGTTTCTGTATTTTACATTTTAGATTTGTCTCATTAACAGAATGCAACTTTATTCCTTTAAAAACTCTAATCTGAGTATTTGTCTTTTATCTATGAAACAGTATATTTATTACAAAATGACATATTGTTTCTATTACCTTACTTCTTTCTATTTATCATACCTCTTTTTGCCTTCTTATGTTTCATCTTATATTTCTTCTATTGGATTGATTTATATTTTCTTTATTTCTTATCTCCTTTCCTCAACTGATTTAATCATGCATTCTATTTGTTTCTTTTTTAGTGGTTTCCTTAGCATTATTAATATACACATATAACAGTATGCAAATGTGCCTTTTGGTATTCTAGGACTTTCATCTGTGAACAGTAAATATCAGATAACCTCTTCAGGGTGCACTGAGAGCCTGTGAGGGAGATTTGTGTGACCCTTAGCTCATTATCATCTTAGGTGTAGATTTAAAATTATGATTTCCTTAGAGAGCATCGTTGGTATGCTCTGTGGTGTTTCTTCTTTCCTCTTGTGTTTCTTCCTTGTCAGTACAAATGAGGTACATGTTAGAGAATCATTTGGAGAACTCGATAAGTATCCCCTGGAATTTGGAGATATGTAGGTTCCTGACTCATGCCTGGAAACATATTTGAAGGTGTGTAAGCTTTCAGGAAGCTGGCCATGAGCCAGCTCTGTCTAGGGAAGAATCTCTCTGTAAGATAACAGAGGGGTCTCAATTCCAGCTCCCTATCTCTTATGGGCCCAAGTCCTATCTCCTTTCTTTGCCAGGGCAGTACTACCGTAGCTCCTAGCAATTATGGTCAGTTTGGGGGTCTGATAACCATACCTCCTCAGGACTATCACAGAAGCAGTTTGCATTTGCTGCTGTTTCTTTTTTTCCTCACCTCTTCATTTCTGGTTCCTGGAACTTAGCTACTTGTTATTATATCCAGAATTTCTAGGAGTTTGTAGTGGGCAGCTTTCGGGTTATTTTAGTCTGGCATCTCGCAAGAACTAGACATCTATTTTAGCTTGTTCAATGTCTGCTTTCCATATTGTGTAGTAAATTTCATGCAGGCAGATAATCATTCTCGTTCTGCTTTATCCTCAGCTCTCCAGCTCTTAGCACAGAGATTGGCATATAATGAACACTAAGTAAGCATTTGTTGAACAAGTGAGTGACTTTCAGATACATGAAGGCTTCAATAGTGAAGAAGCATAGCTATAATTATGTCTGCAAAATTGTGTGTACAAAAATGAGCATCCCAATGAAGAGAGTCAAGGGACAGTGGAAAGCCAGGCTTCTGTATTATTTTATTTATGCTACAACTGATTTACCTAAGCTCACTTAACAGTTTTTCTTTTGTCACTTTTTTTTTCTGTTTCTAGACTTCATAAAACACCCACTTCACTCTTATCCTCTTTTAAAAATTAAATTTATTTAAGTATAATTTGCATGTAACAAACTGTACCCATTTTAAGTGTATGTTTTGATGAGTTTTGACAAACTTATGTGCCCCTGTAACTGATATAACCATGTAACCACTACTACAGTTGAGATATAGAATATTTCTACCACTTCAAGAAGTTCCCTTTTACCCCTTCCCAGGCAATCCCCACAACTCTTGGCCCCAAGTAACCACTGATCTGGTCTCTGTCCCTATAGGTTAGATTAGTCTTGTCTAGAATGTCATATAAATGGAATCATATCGTATGTCCTCTTTGATGTCTGGCTTCTACTCACTATAATGTTTTTAAGATTCATCCATGTTGTTGTATCAGTAGTTCATTCTCATGCCCATTTTTTTGAAATAAGTGAGTTTCTCCTGTTTCTTAAGGAGTACTTTTGCTTCTCCCGTTCTCTAACTTCCCCCATTGCTCTTCCCTCTCTCAATTCCTTTAATTTCTAAGATAACATCATATGTTATGATTAAGTCATTTACCTTCCACAGGTTATTTAATCCATGATGTAAAGAGCTGGAATATCGCAAGGATGTCATCCTCGCCCAGACTTATTCCTGAGTGGAAGGACTTGAAACTCCTCATAAATAATATCCTGAACGATATAAAGGTGATATGTATGAGAGAGATGCACATAGTGGGCTTGGGCTGACTGTCTTAGCCAAGGCCTGCTATGGCATGGGCAACGTGTGAGCAGCTTTGGGAGGGCCCTCCCATACCCCTAAATGACTCCCCCTTCTAGATTAAGATGATAACATTAGGTATACATGTTCTTCTGTAAAAAATAGAAAATGGGCTTACATGGATTAAACAAGCAGGAGGCATCTTTGTCTTACATGTCATCAAGGACCCATGTTCTTTTTCTGTCCTTTCCACCATCCTTAGTATTTAGCTTACAAGACAATTAAGATTACAAGACGATTGTAACCCACAATTGTAAAGCTGCACTTCCAGATATCAGCTTTAAATTGCAAGAAAGTAGAAGAGAGAAGATCAGAAAGCATAGAGCTGTGCCAGCTTTGGAGGACCATAGTGCCACCCCGTGTTGCCAGAATTTTTGGGTCTATGATAATCCTAAACAAGATCAGAGTTTTATTGGGACGGAAGAAGGGGGAAGAGTAAGGAAGAGATATTGATGAGTAGCCAGCAATAGTGCCAGGCACAGACATGTTGCTTGGGTTTAAGATAGTCTTAGTCTTTTAGAGTCCTCTATGGAAAAGCACTGATACCATTGAATGAGTGAATGAATTATAATCTGGAAAGGAGAAAAGGAACAGTGATTAACTAATGGAATAAGGGGTATATAAATGATCTTCTTAATTCAATGAAGAGGAATGGAGGATTGGGAATTCAGATACCAGGGTCCTTTCTCTCAACTCTGCTGCTGTCACTGAATCAGCATAATAGTGGGTGCTTCATGCTCTCCAGCTCTCTGCATTCTGTATTCTCTCATAATACAGAAGGATCTGAAAATGAGAAATATAGGGAGAAGATAGATTCTGAGGTGCAGATATAGGTTCTCAGTATAGTCTCAAATCCTTTTTGGATGCAGGAAGCAGTCAGGATGAACATTTTGAATAAAGAAGTATTAATGCTTCAGTTGAATACAGTATTTTACTTTGCAGCGTAGATGGTCATAGCACAAGTTCTAATGCAGATAATCTAAAGTTAGACTCATGGAGCATTGTTCAAGAGGCAGGTATAGCACAAGAATCTGCTGAGAAGAGGGACCTCAAAATCAAACTTCACAAGCCTCAGTTTTGGCTAGTCAGAATGAAAAGTACTTATATCCTAGATATATGCTATGTTACTGGAAGGTAGTGTGTATTGTACATGCTCTACTGTGTAACATGTTTAAAGGTATATATCTCCCTTGATACACACACAGCCCACTAAGTAGGATACAGAATGTTAGAGCTGAAGCACAGCTAATTCTATGTTGTGAATAGCACGTTTCCCTTGGATGCACATAAAAATAGTGAAAGAGGGGAAAGCCACACGGTCTAGCTGTCATACATGATGAACATTCTGTGAAGTGTGAGTTTTCCACAGGCGGTATATCATGAGTGTAATTATGACGGAAGTGGTCCTTTGGGTGTAGACAGGAACTTTGAATAGTTGTTTCAACTGTGGCTAATAGAAATATTTGCCAAAGTTGGGTTCTTTTCTCATACTCATATAGGAGTATTCCTTTCTTTTGATGCACTTACTTGTTTTGTACAGTCATTAGTTCGTTGTTTGTTTAATATATATTCCTGCCCCACCCCTGCCGGACTCAGCTTTTGAGAGCTAAGGCCGTGTGTCTTTCGCTCAGCATTATATCCCCAATGTCTGTGTACAACATTCCAGCCTTTCTCAAATGTGATTTGTCATCTAAGCCATGGAACATAGAAAATGATTTGGGGGTGCTATTTTCTCAGTTCTCTTAAGGATAGTACATAACTAGTGGCATTCAGAATGCATAGGGCAGAAACTAATTCATTATGTAGAATGGAACTTTCAGATATTAGGGCTTACTTTTCTCATGGAGCCTTAGTTGACAAAGGCTGGAAGTACTTTGATGAATTAGGATGTACTCTGAGGGTGAGCAAGGGATGCCTCTCCAAATAGTGCTTTCCAGAAGTATGGTGAATAAATGTTGGTTAGCTAAAAAACAACAAACGTCTACTGTCCCTCAATACATATTTATTAAATGAATGAATGAAATGAGTGCAGACTCAGGCCTCTTAGTTCAGGCCACTCTTCTCTCTCAGGTTGATGGAACACCAAAGAATGATCTGGTTGTACTCAGTGACTGGCCTGAGACTTTATATCAGGAGCCGCATCATCCCCAGAACAAGCCTTTCATTTGTTTCTACTCTATCAATGTCAATTATTTTGTCTCCTTAAACTGGGTGGAACCACATTCAACACAAATGCAGGTAAAGCTACCTCATCTTTTTTTCTCCCCTCCTTCTTAATTCACTTTACATCATATCTAAACCGCCCTCACCTCGGAAGGATGAGGATGATTCTGGGTTAGCTCATTTTAATACCCATCTCCATATCCCAATTTCACCTGGATGCAGTGATCCTTGTTCACCTCTAGTCATCAGGTCCTCAGAATTTATTTTCCTCATAAAGTAGACTAAAGGCCAAGGAAAGAGCCTTAAGCATGGTGCTTTATTCAATTTATAAATTTATTCAATTTATAAACTCCTATTACCAGGAAACTCCCAAAGTCAAGGTCTTTATTCAATTTATAAACTCCTATTACCAGGAAACTCCCAAAGTCAAGTTGTTTGGTCTTCCTTAATCCCACAAGAGGGAACGAGGATCTAAACATTCAACCCTTTCCTACACTTCACTTTTGGGAATAATCTTCCTTTATGTTCAGGCTTTCATCACTCATCTTCTTCTAGGCAGTACTTTGGATACAGAAAAAAGATAGAGAAATGGAAGGAATGATAGAGAAGATGAAGTTTCACGTGATGGATCAAGTGCCACCCATCCAAGCAATGGTCCATGCAGGTTCCCACCACATGTTAATTGCTTACTGTGGTGACATGCGCCTGTGGCTCTTTGGAGATCACCATCAAGCATTCACATCTCTGGGTACAGTTCCCTGCCGTTTCTCCATCAGCTGCCTCTGCTACGACTCAGAAACTGAGATGTTACTTTCTGGTACCTTGGGGGCTGTAATTACCTGGTTTATCCTACCAAGCAGCAGGGGCCTCCAGATGGCACAAACAGTGCCCATGCCTGGTCATGAGCTTGTACAGGGTTTTTCCCTGAATGGTCCCCAGGGCTCCCTCCTGGCCTTTTGTGAGAATAAGGTGAGAGTCTTCACCCACCAGGGTCAGGGCCAGCTGGAAGAGGTAAAGAAGTTCGCTCCCATAACCAGTGGTTCCTCCATCACCTGCTCCTTCACTTGTGTCTCTCAGGGCTATTTCTATGCTGGAAACAGGGATGGAGAGGTCCATGCTTGGGGGCTAGATCGGGGCAATTTCCTCCACAGCTTCCAGGCCCATTTCTCATCAGTGATATGTATCCATAGCCGGCCGGAGATGCACACCTTACTAACGGCAGGCAGTGAAGGTGAACTGAAGGAATGGAATCTTGCTTTTGGGAACTTGCTGCGGCAGCTGGTTATTGGTGTGAATCTGCAGCAACTGCACTTTATTGATAACAGCACTTTCTTCTGTCAGACCACCTACACTTTCTCATTGCACCACCTGCCTTGCTTTTATAGCCTCTTCAGTGTTTGTGGGTCTGCTCCCCAGCAGGTGCAGCGTGTCTGCTGTGGCCGTAATTGGACCCGGATCCTATGTGCCACTAAGGATGGTTTGTTGCGCTTCTTGTCTCCAGTAACAGGAGAGATTCTTGTTATCACTTGGCCTCTACTTGTCATGGATAAGGCTGTGGCTTGGGCCTATGACTCAGACAGAGAGGAGCTCTTTGTGGCAACAAACACTTCAGAAGTGCTGGTGTTCGATGCAACACGCTCGCCTTGCACAGCCAAGTATCTTATGTGCACTTCAGTAAACCTTGAGGATAGAGTAAGATGCCTGGCCTACGGGCAGTCTCATTTGGGTAAGGGCCTCGTAGGATTGATGTTCTGTGGGCATGAGAGTGGCATTGTGAGAATCCTCTCCCACTATAGCTGTGCTCGAATAGAGAAGACTGTTCACTTGGGGGCAGTACTAGCACTGTCTACCCTGGAAGGTCCCCAGGAAAACTCCTTTCTCTGTTCCTATGGCATGGATGATATCGTACAGCTGTCAGAAGCTGTGCTTCAGGAGAACAAGGTCATCTTGCAGCCTATCAGTAAAATTCTCTGTAATTGCCCCCTAAAATATGTAATACTCTTGCCGGGTTCTGTGGGTGCCATCACCGAGGACCACTGCTGGTGTCTCTGCCACTACCAAGATTGTCTGACACCTTCAGAAACAAAACTAAACTCTACGTTTAAAGAGATCAAATACCTGCACCAGTGTGCCATCACTTCATTTGATGTCTGCTTTTCCCTGAAACTTTTTGTCACAGGAGGCATTGATGGCTCAGTCCGGATCTGGGACTTCCATGGTAGACTCATAACTGGGTTTGACTCAGCATTGCATTTTGGCCCACTCTGCTTTGCTAATAATCGGGGTGACTTGCTTTTGACTTTTAATCAGAGTCTTTACCTGGTATCCTGCTTAAAATTGCTCCCTCCAGCTCTGCTGATTCACTTAGCTAACCTGAACAATGCAGATGAAATACAAGAAGCCCCTAAACCCTTCCTACCTAGCTTCTTCTTTTCATTTGAAACAGTATTTGTACCCAAATTTGTCTGCCTTGGACAAGGGCTGCAGGAATTACAAGGACTGGAAGCCCTGGTTAACAAACGGGCCATCGCCTTTGACAATACTGTGCCCCATGTTGTAGAGGAAGAGAGACAGATCTCCTTTGTGATACAAAAAAAACCCAAACTACATTCTTTGGAGGATAAGGATATTACTCTTGACCCCAAGCAGAATCGTCCCCGACGAGCGGTTCCTGCTCAATTACGGCTGGTCGGCTGGGATGGATTGAACCCCTACCATATATTACGGTGCTTCTTTGGTCAAGGGCGGCAATGGCTCTTTGCTCCTGATGGCTACATCCCCAACTCAGTGGTCCGTGCCCGCCTTTGGCCTGAGGGCACCCCAATCTTCCTACTCTGTGATCTGTACCCACCCTATAGAGATAAAACTGAACTCTTCAGACGCCAGGCACTGCCACCTATTACTCTGGCAAAAGAAAAAATCTCAAAGAGTAAACAGAAGGACAAATCCAAGTGGAAACAAACTTTCATTGATGTTCTTGTAAACATGACAAAACTAAATTGGATAGGACGAAAATTTGATGAAGGACTTATAAATAATTTAATCGAGACTATACTCAACCTCACAATTTACTGTTCTGTAGAGCAATACAAGACATATATTAGTGTCCTGGCACAAATTTTTGCCACTCATCAAGTACCTTCAAATCTGCACTATGAGACTACCTGTCGTCTCCTGGAAGATACAACCCATTCCAGTTCACAGGTCCGTGAGCTAGCGTGGGAGGGGCTAGAGAGGCTAGGCCTCATGAGCCGTCTCTTTCTTATTCCACTGGCTATGGGATTGATGGACAGGGCTGAAAATGTGCGGGCTAAGACCTTATGCCTTATGATAAAAGTCACAGGCATCCAAACGAAGAGCATGCTGGTAAGCCTGCTGAAGAAACAAGAGACTTTCCAGGAAATGCAGTAAGTTGGGTTGGTGGCCTTCCCCCATTTTATTCCTTCTCACTCCTAACCTCCAGCATTCGATTGCTTATTTACCTTTTCCACAACTTTTTCTATTCTTTTCCTCCACCTATGTTCTTTGTTTCTATTTGCTTTTCTCCCCAATTTTAAACCTTTTTTTTCCTGACCACTGACTAGCCCCCCCTTCCATCATTTTCTCACTTCCTTAAGATTCCTTGAGACTCAGGTCCACAAATCTCCCAACTGAAAAAGCATCTTGTGTCACACTAACTCCTCTATTACTTGTTATCCTTAATTCTTTCTTCTTAATCTATCCTTTACTTCAGATTACTCTGTCCTAAATAGCTAATTTATCCCTGCCTCTCCCATTGTAGTTTCTCTTCCTACTTCCCTTCCCTCTCCCTCCCTCTCCCCTCTCCTTCCTCCCTCCTCCTTCTTTCTTCTTGTCCTTCTTCTTTTCCTCCTCCTCCCTCCCTCCTCCTCCTCTTCTTCTTTCTCCTCCTCCTTCCTCTTTTTCCTTTTCCTCTTCCTGCTTCATTTTATTACTGGCTCATTATTAACCTTTTCCCTTGACTTCTGTAGGCAGAAATTTATTGGAGAAGTCTCTCTGGACCGGCTTCTGGGGATTCAAGCTAAAGATATCCGATACTTGCTTAGTCAGGTGGAGTGGCAGCTAAATGAAAACCTGATGTTGTCACATAGAAGCCAACAATTGACTTTTGATGTATCAAAGGCTGATAAACTTGAAGCCCCTGTTGAACAAACATTCATACCTTCATCAGAACCTGAAAAGATCACCAAACTGGAGAAAAGAATGACACATGTTGCAGCAAAGAGCAGAAACCTTAGTATGTATGTGGTAATATATAGGGCATATTTGGGTTCCTTTTCAGGGCACCAAAAGGCAGGGTCAATAAGACCAAGGTATATAAAAAGATACCAGTGGAAGCAGAGTTAAGTAAGGAGACTCTTCCACAGAAAGTAGCTTTATCGAGAAAGATCTACTCCCACAACAAATATCAAGGTCTTATTTCTTTAGGATTTGGAAGCTGGGATAAAACAGCAAGCATTTCTGTATCATAAAGCCTCAGTCCCCTTTCCCTCTGTACCTCTTATGGCAATTCATTGAATTAGATATTACAAGGGATTTCACTCAGGACCTCTGTGGTTTTCTTAAATATTTTTTTCCTCCCGATATCTCTGCAGTTAAAAGAACTTTAGGCCTAGCCAAATCCAAAGTGGATGCTGAATCAAAGGAGATCATGTTGGAAGCCTCAGAAGCCATGGAAGACACAGAAGATATGGAGGTCACAGAGGCAGTGGAGGCCACAGAGGCAGTGGAGGACACAGAGGCAATAGAGGCCACAGATATGAGAGCCACAGATCGATATAGCATGAAAGATTATGGAAAGACGATCCTTAAGCCAGAAAGACGAGAATACATAGAAAAGCTTTGGAATAGGGTAGTGAAAAAAATCCATAAAAAACCAGGTATAAAATTGAAAGATTTGAAGGCTATTTCAAAGACAACTGCAGAAGAACCCAAGGAAGCAGATATGAAATTGAAAAAGAAAGATTTGAAGGATATTTCAAAGACAACTACAGAAGAACCCAAGGAAGAAGTCACAAAGATTACTGAGCAAGAAAAAGATACAAAAACGATACAAAAACTTGAAAAGAGTGGCCGTGGTTTGGCTGGGACCCCTGGACGCAGAGGTAAAGCAGACACCAAGTCTTGGAGGGATGACATTTGCGCTCTTGCCGTCTCAAGGATAGCAAGTTCCCAGCCAGGAATATTAAGGGATCTAGGTCAAGAATTGGTGGACTTGACTCACATGATATTTGCTCCCCAAGCGCCCAGCTGGGCTCTTTTCCAGGATATCTGCCCCCTTTTAAAGGGCTCATCGGAATTGTATCACAAAGTGATGGGAAAACAATCCAGCATAATAGAAAAAGTGGTTAAGGAGATTGTCAAGGAAGAAGGGATAGTAGGATTGAGAGAACAAAAGGGTAAAGTATTAAAGAAGGGCAAGGCAGTTTCTCAAGTCAAGAAAAAGAAATTTCCTTTCTTAGAAGGTCACCTTGTGTTAGAGAAAAGGAAATTTAAAAAGAAAGAAAGGAAATTGGCCAGACAAGAAGGGAAAGTAGCTGAGGGAGAAAGGAAACTGAATAAGCCAGAGAGGAAATTCATACAGGGAAAGGAGACACTGACCAAGGATAAGAAGACGCGGACCCATCGAAAAGGGAAAATTACTTGGGAAGAAGAAATACCGGCTTCTTCACAAAAGAAATTAACCATGAGAGAGCAGAAGTTAGTCCTAGGAGAAAAGAAACAGACTGGAAAACAGGGGAAACTACTAGGGAAAAGCAAAAGAGTGACTTTGAAAGAGGATAAAGCAACCCCAGCAGGGGGGAAGTGGGACTGGGAGGAGAGTATGCTGGAAGAAGGCATGTGGGTCCAGGAAGAGGAGGAACCAGGTGAGGAAAAAGAGTGGCTGGGTGAGGAAAAGGAGCTGGGTGAGGAAGAGGAGGGGCCGGATGAGGAAGAGGAGTTGCGTAAAGAAGAGAAGGGGCCCGGTGAGGAAGAGGAGGGGCCGGGTGAGGAGGAGGAGCTGCGTGAAGAAGAGAAGGGGCCTGGTGAGGAAGAGGAGGAGCCCCGTGAGGAAGAGAACGGCCTGGGTGAGGAAGAGTCGCTGGGTGAGGAAAAGGAGGGGCCGAGTGAGGAAGAGGAGGGACCCGGTGAGGAAGAGGAGTGGCTGAGTGACGAAGAGGAGCTGGGTGAGGAAAAGGCGGGGCCGAGTGAGGTAGAGGAGCTGGGTGAGGAAGAGGAGGGACCCGGTGAGGAAGAGGAGTGGCCGAGTGAGGTAGAAGAGCTGGGTGAGGAAGAGGAGGGGCCGGGTGAGGAAGAGGCGGGGCCCGGTGAGGAAGAGGCGGGGCCCAGTGAGGAAGAGGAGGGGCCGGGTGAAGAAGAGGCGGGGCCCGGTGAGGAAGAGGAGGGGCCGGGTGAGGAAGAGGCGGGGCCCGGTGAGGAAGAGGAGCTGCGTGAGGAAGAGGAGGGGCCGGGTGAGGGAGAAAGGGAACTGGCTTGGGATGAGGGGGAACTAATCCTGGGCACAGAGAAACAAGTTAAAAAGAAGAAAAAGTCCCGTAGAAAGAAACACGTCCAGGGTATAGAAAAACATGTTGCGGTAGAGGCCTGGAAGGAGGGGAAACTGGCCCAGGAAGAGGAACATTTGTCTAGAGAAGAAAAAGAGCTGACTGGGGAAGAGAGAAAATGGGCATTAGAAAGGGGCAACTTGGTGGAAGGAGAAATTAAATTGACGAGAAAACAAAAGGAATGGTTAGTGAAGGAGGAAAAAGCAGCCCGTAAAAAGAAAGAAGTCCAAGAAAAGAAAGTTGGGAAACAGGAGAAAGAAGACCAGAAAGAGAGGCACGCTAAGAAAGACGAGGAAAAGGCCAAGGACAAACACTCAGCCTGGCAAAGAAAGAAACTGGGCCTAGGAGAGGAAGGGTTTGCGGAAATGGAGATACTGTCGCAAGAAGATAAACGGACTCAGGAAAAGGCAAGAAGAGCTTGGGAAAAGGAGAGAAGGGCCCATAAAGAGGAGAAATTGGCTCGAAAAATGGGGAAAGAGGCTGAGAGAAAAAAACAACAGGCCAGAGAAGAAATGAAATTGGTCCCAGAAGAGGAGAAAACGATAGAGGAAATTGAGAAAGTGTCTAAAAAAGAAGAGAAACAGGCCATGATAAAAGAGAAACAAGCTAAGAAAGAGGAAAAATGGGTTGGGAAAGATAAGAAAGCCACTGAGGAAAAAAGACAATGGCCCAGTGAAAAGGGGCAACCAGCCTTACAAGAGGAAAAACAGGCCCAAAAGGAGAGAATACAGAGTCAGAAAGAGGAGAAAGAGAGTCGGCAAAAAGAACAATGGGCCTGGGAGAAAGAGAAATTGTCCTTAGAAGAGGAGAAACAAGCTGGCGTAATGAGGAAAAAGTCCCAGGAAAAAGAGGGAAAGGCAATGGAGAAAAGACTGACCAAGAAAGACAGTAAATTGGCCAAGGAAGAGAGACATATTTCTAAGAAAGAAAAGGAAATAGCCAGAGAAGAGATTGGCATAAGTAAGAGAAAGAAAAAAATAACCCAAGAAGAGAAAGAAATAATGAAAGAAGATAAATTGTCCCAGGAAGAGAGACAACTGGCATATGACAGAAGGACCAAGGAGATGGGTGTTGCTAAGAGAAAAAAGAAAAGAACCGAACAGGAGAGAATACAGGCAATGAGGAAACCAGATAAGGAAAAGGGGATTAGTTCTGAAGAAAATGAGGCTTTCAGGGAAAAAGATATAAGGAAGAAAGAGGGTCACTTGTTGGGGATCCTGGCTAAAACAATTAGAGAAATTAGTACAGTGCCATTGGAAGAAATAAAAATACCTGAGGAAGAGAGATCATCCATTGTGGGAAGGAGTGAAATTGATGGCCAGAGGTGGGAAATTTTTAAGGAACAGGAGGAAATAACCAAAAAAGAGAAGGACCTGGGTCGGAAAGAGAGAAAACTAGAAGATGGTAGACTGGCCAAAAAGGAGAGACCACTGACTGATGATGAGAGCTTGGAGGAGGACCGAAGACTATTAGAGAAGTTCCAAGAAACAATACTATTAGATAAAATCCAGGTAGAGAGTATGTTAAAGGAGATCCAGAAGCAAAATCTGTTAGGAAAAAAGCAGCTAAAGAAACTTCTGAAGAGAATTGAGAATAAACCGGAAAAGGCCCAGGTGAAGTGGTTATTAGAGATGATCAGAAATATACTGTTTGAAGGCTTATCTGAAAGCTTGACTGAGAAGGAAATAGAGGAAGGTCCAACTAAGAAGGGAAAAGAGGAGAGCCTGAGCAAGGAGGAGGAAGAGGAGGAGAGCCTGAGCAAGGAGGAAGAGAGCCTGAGCAAGGAGGAGGAAGAAGAGGAGAGCCTGAGCAAGGAGGAGGAGGAGGAGAGCCTGAGCAAGGAGGAGGAAGAGAGCCTGAGCAAGGAGGAGGAAGAAGAGGAGAGCCTGAGCAAGGAGGAGGAGGAGATGGAGAGCCTGAGCAAGGAGGAAGAGAGCCTGAGCAAGGAGGAGGAAGAAGAGGAGAGCCTGAGCAAGGAGGAGGAGGAGGAGAGCCTGAGCAAGGAGGAGGTGAAGGAGAATCTGAGTAAGGAGGAGGAGGAGGAGGTCCTGAGTGAGGAGGAGGAGAACCTGAGTGGGGAGGAGGAGGAGGAGAGCCTGAGCAAGGAGGAGGAGGAGAGCCTGAGTGGGGAGGAGGAGGAGGAGAGCCTGAGCGAGGAGGAGGAGGAGGAAAGGGAGAAGGATGAGGAGAGCTTTAGTAAACAGAAAGAAAAGGAGAGCAGAGAAGAGCCTGAGCAAGGAGGAGGAGGAGATGGAGAGCCTGAGCAAGGAGGAAGAGAGCCTGAGCAAGGAGGAGGAAGAAGAGGAGAGCCTGAGCAAGGAGGAGGAGGAGGAGAGCCTGAGCAAGGAGGAGGAGGAGATGGAGAGCCTGAGCAAGGAGGAAGAGAGCCTGAGCAAGGAGGAGGAAGAAGAGGAGAGCCTGAGCAAGGAGGAGGAGGAGGAGAGCCTGAGCAAGGAGGAGGAGGAGATGGAGAGCCTGAGCAAGGAGGAAGAGAGCCTGAGCAAGGAGGAGGAAGAAGAGGAGAGCCTGAGCAAGGAGGAGGAGGAGGAGGAGAGCCTGAGTGAGGAGGAAAGGGAGAGCCTGAGTGAGGAGGAAGAGGACGAGGAGGAGGAGAGCCTGAGCGAGGAGGAGGAGGAGATGGAGGAAAGGGAGGAAAGGGAGGAAAGGGAGAAGGATGAGGAGAGCTTTAGTAAACAGAAAGAAAAGGAGAGCATAGTTAGGGAGGCAATGGTCTCAGAAGAGGGAAGAGTATTAAAAATAGAGCTCTCAAAGGAAGGTGTGAGCCTATCGAAGCAAGTGACAGAAGATGAGTTTCTTGCTGAGGAAAGGGAGGGTACAGCTAGAGGGGAAGTGCTTTTTAAGAAAGAAAGATTACTTGATGGAAAAAGAGATCTCACATTTATGGATAAGCCTATGTGGCCAACAGTTCTGAAGAGCCCCTTCAAAATGCCACTCCCAGTAGCCCTAGAAAAAAAAGAGGGCATGCCTCTGAAAGTATTAGAGGATCGTTTGGACTTAGAAGGACAGAAAAGCCAACTTCTTGGAGCACATTCCGTGATAAGTTCACAGGGAAGACAAGAGGATGTACTCTTGGAGAAAGCCAGGGGCATGTTTTTACATATCATGGAAACAGGCTTAGAGACCGAGATTCCAGAAGGCCTCCACAGGCCAGGGTCCCACGTACCAGAAATTATCATGGAACCACAGGAACCTGAATGTAGGCCCAAAGATGACAGGTGGAAGTGGTTCTCGAAGTATCGAAAGTCCTCAGTGGAGAAAACTGAGGGACACACCCCAGCCCCATCCCTTACTTCTCTGCCAGCTAACAGACCATGCTACTCAGAAGCAAGCTTCCCAGATGAGGACTGGATCAATAGTGCCTTAGTAAGGGTGGAAGCAGGAGAGCAACTTTCCAGGGACAGCTTCCATAGACTAAACCAGTTCCTCAGAGACTTCACTTCAAAGGGATACTTGAAATGGATGCATCTGTCCAATCTTAAAGCCATTGCTAAACACTTCAGGCAAGACCTAGAGGTAAGTCACCCAGATCTATCACAGTCCTTTAAGGATGTTTCAAGTCCACTACACTTAAAAGTGATCCCTCCAATTAGAAAAGAAAAAGAGAGCTGGCTAGAGCCAATCCCTATCCCTGAACCGGTGTTACCATCAGCTACCAAGAGGACTCAAACCCCACAAACTCTAAAGTGGCATCTCTTAGCTGAGTCCTTCAGGGAGAAGCAGGCACAACAGATATCCACTGCTGTCAAGGAGATAAAGCACCTTTATCCAATCAGAAGGGGTGTTCCTACAGCTGTGTATTCCTCTGTGGATAAAAAATCCCTGGCCTTGATATTCCAGAAGGACTTCCAGGCCTTGAGGGGCAGGTTCCCCAAATTTCACAAGGCCAAGAAGAAACCACTGCCCATCCCTGTACCAGTATTACCATCAACAACCAAGAGGATTCCAGACACAAAGGCTGTAAGTTGGGATCTTCTAGGAGAACCTTACAGGACTGCACGGGCACAACAGTTATCTAATGCTCTCAGGCAGATGGAGATGCGACACTTTTATCCTGCCCCTAGAGACACTTTCATGGGTGCTCATGCCTCTGTGGACAAACAAACCCTAGCGCTGATGTTTCAGAAGGATCTCAGGGCTTTTAAAGGTAAAGGCAGGCCCCCCAAATTGCCCCAGTTGGAGAAGGCTCAGCCCAGCTCTAAAAAGAAGGAAGATGTGCCTCTATGGGAGACGTTCGTGGCACTGTACCATGTTTTGCAGATGTTGCAGAAGCGATACGCAGAAGACAGTGCTGCTTGGATGGAACAGTTCTACCAGCTCATGGACCTGTACCAACTTAAGTCCCCTGGAATCCAGAGGCTTCTACTAGAGTTGCTGCAGAGAAAGGAACTCCAACCCCAAGAGACCATCTACAAAAAGGCCCTGAAAGCCAAGGAGCTGGTGCTTGGTGAGCGGTTATTCTATGGCCTGTTTTGTGGTAGTTCCCATGCTCCTGCAGGTCCCAGGTTCCAGAATGTTGTACCCCTTCCTGGGAAGAACAAGGTGCATACTATCCAACCTGTGGGCATCGCTCAGTATGGGTTCCTAGAACTTGCCTGGAAAAGCCTGCCACAAGTCAATCCTTACCTTAATGAGAGGCTGCCCAACATCCCTACTCCTACTCTCTGATTTGGCCTAATATCAGTACTTTGGGATCTTATTGGAAAATGAGCCTGGGCCACAGATTTTAAGCTGCCTTACCTGTTCCTCAATTTAAGGTTGGGGGATAAAAACAGACTTGTCTTTATTCAGCTCAAAACCTGCTACTATGTACTAAATAAAATAACATTTCTCATTTATTACAAAAATCCTGACATTTCTTTTTCCTTTCCCATGCCTAGAGTCCCCTATAAAGTAGCCAGAGAAAGCAGATAATCTCTGTCCTAAGAGGGACTTCTATTTTTTCATTTGGAGGGTATTTGATCGCCATTTCACTAAAAAGTCTGCCCTGGCACTCAAATTTTTTGGCTACTATTTCCATTCCTCAAAGGATCTTGGAAAGGTAGCATCTGGCACAGTTGGGCACTTATTTATTTAGCATTAAGATGAGAGGAAGCAGAGAAGAGCCATCATTTTACCCCTTTGTAAACTTTGATCTAGACTTAAAAGTTCCTAAACATCTCTATGCCTCAGAATTGTCATTGACATAACAGGGATATAGAGTGAAATAGTGGATTCAGAACTCTCATTCCAGCCCTCGCTCTGACACTTATAAGTCTTTAATCCTAGGGGTTGTTTTCCCCCTCAATAAAAATGCCATTAGTAATGCCTAACTTGGTGAAATGCATACATTTCTGGAACATAGTTTTCTCTGAAATTGGTTGCAATTTTAATGGGAGAAAGTCTGTGGATGAAAATGTGGGTTCTAGATTGAAACCAGGATCTAAATCCATGCCTTTCCACTTAACATGTAACCTTCAGCCAGCAATTTCACTTCTCTAAGCCTCGGTTTTATCATTTGCAAAATAGAGCTCATTGTTAGTGTACTGGGAACATAGAAGAGGAACCGAAGGCTAGAGGAGGGGCCTGAGACCTTAAGAAAGTTTGGGAGTACCTCAAGAGAGGGGACAGAATTCAAGGGAGAGTCTGCAAGAGTAAGGGAGGAGCTAGAGCAAGAAAAAGATGCTTGGAAGCCCAATAGATCTTGGGCAGAAGAAATCAGAGTGCTTACGGAGGTAACAAACTCTAGGGAAAAACTTAGAGGCCCAGGAGATCAGAAGCTTGGGAGTATTGGAAAGAAACCCTGGAGAAGGAGTCAGATCTCAGGGGAGAGGACTGGGTGCCCAAGAGATTTTTGTATATTGATTTTGTATCCTGCAACTTTACTGAATTTGTTTATTAGTTCTAACAGTATTTTGGTGGAGTCTTTAGGGTTTTCTATATATACTATCATCTGCAAAGAGAGACAGTTTTACTTCATCTTTTCAGTGCCTTTTATTTCTTTTTCTTGCCTAATTGTTCTAGCTAATGTCTCCAGTGCTATATTAAATAAAAATGGCAGGAATTGGCATTCTTGTCTTGTTCCTCATGTTAGTGAGGGAAAACTTTCAATCTTGACTATTGACTATGTTATCTTTGGGCTTGTCATATATGGCTTTTATTATGTTGAGGTGCTTTCCCGTTATACCTATTTAATTGAATTCTTATCATAAATAGATGTTGAATTTTGTCAAAGGCTTTTTTTCTGCATCTCTAGAGATGATCATATGATTTTTATTCATTTTGTTAATGTGGTGTATCAAATTGATTTGCAGATGTTTAACCATACTTGGAATAAATCACACGTAATCATGGAAGTATGATCCTTTTAATGTATTATTGCATTAGTTTGTTACTATTTTGCCAAGGATTTTTGCACTATAATTATTAGGGATATTGGCCTGTAATTTTCTTTTCTTTCAAGTGTCCTTGTCTGGTTTTGGTATCAGGGCAATGCTGGCTTCATAAAATGAGTTTGGAAGTGTTTCCTCTCCTATTTTTTTTTGGAAGAGTTTGAGGAGGATTGGCGTTAGTTCTTTAAATGTTTGGTAGTACTTTTTTTTTATTGTGTCATCTGAAGATTTGTCTTTTTTCAATACTGGAAAATTCTCAAATGTTAACATTTTATTTCCTCTGTCTCATTCACTCTGTTGATTTCTCCTAGAAATAATTACATGTTGGTACTTCTCATTCAATAGCTGCCTCTTGACCTCTCATAGTTTCTATCTCTATCACCTAAGTTACTTTCTCTTTACTTTCCTCTAATCTAATTGTTCTTTTCAGCTGTGTCAAACGAGTTACCTGCTTGTTCTATCCTTTTTGAAACCTCTGGTGTATTTAATAGTATTTTCTTTCCCTGTGTTTTAAAATATCTATGATGATCAGTTAATGTTTTAACAATAGTTTCAGTAGAATCTCTAAGAAGTAGTTACATGTTCTGAGTGTGAGAAGCAGTGTGAATTCTGCTCTTTATTGTGCTCATTGAAATTTATTCACAGTGGACTGTTTTCTTGAATGTTTTCTAATTTTGGACTGAGCTCGTGTTAAGTGAGGTTTTTCTCTGTGGAACATCTCAGAAAAATAGGTTAAACTGAAATGATCCCCCCAAACCCTACCACAATTTCTACCAGTTGGGAAAGTTTATTTATTCTAGTTTGGTATTTCTATAACTTGCAGCTAAAATAAACCCACATAAAACCTCATGAAGAAAGACCCAAAATTTGTAAATATGAGCTCTTCATTCCAATTCTCTGAATCACTAATTCCTAAGGCTCACAATCCATCATGTTACAGATATTAAAATGTAGTATTTTATTCCTGTTTCAGTTGTTCATTGCTGCAAATAAAAATTACCACAAATGAGCAGCTTATAAAACATACATTTATTGTGTCACAGTTTCCATGGGTCAGGAGGCTATACATGGCTTGGGATTCTCCACTCAGGACCTCACAAGGCTTCAGTCAAGGTCCAGCAGGGCTGCCCCTTTTTGGAGTTCAGGGTCTGTTTTCAAGCTCTTGTGGACTTCAAGTTCTATAGGACTGAGATTACGGGATTCGGCTCCTTGTGCGTTTAGGACTGAAAGCCCTATTTTCTTGCTAGTTGTCTGTCACCTAGGGACTGCTCTCAGCTCGTAGGGGCTGCCCCACGGCTCTTTCTCATGTGGACTTCTTCCAGGTTCTCTTTCAACATGACAACTTACATTTCTAAGACCAGCAAGCACATTTTATCACACCAGTCTGCTAAGATGGAGTCTTTAAATGAGACTGTCTCATCACCTTTGTCATATTTTATTGGCTAGAAACAAGTCACAAGTTCTGCTGTACTCAAGGGGAGAGGATTATAAGAGGGTGACTCATTAGGGGTCAACTTAAGGTGTGTCTACCACAATTTCTAATATCTGAAGACCTCTCAGGTTAACCAGAGCATATACTCCCACTTATTTTCTTTCTGTTCCCTAGGCTTTCCATTAGGATTCTTGTGAACTCAGTTATGCAGTTAGAAGGATGGCTCCTATATTGTGTCCATTACTAACATGTTTTGTAGAGAAACATTCTACTAGCTTATCTAGTCTGCTCCATTGCCTCTAAGCAACCTACATATTCCATAAAGACCAGGTTCTTGTACAACCTTCTCTTGCATGTGCTATTGCAGCCCCTCTCCCCTCGCTGTATTGTGATTGTCTTTTTTACTGGTCTGACAGTTTCGTGAAGGCATCTATTAGATTTGTTCCTAAATGCACAGGAGAGGGGAAATCAGAAAAAATAGAGGAAAGGAGGCCTTGGTCTCACACAGTACAAAATGGGATTGGAGAGAAATTGAAGTTTACAAAGTATGTGAGGTATTGACTGGAACCAGGGGAAGCATGGCCTCAAGGTGTCAGGAAATGAGTGGATAACAAAGCTAGTAGAGAATATGAGTGGATATCTTTCCTTCAGACCCAAGAGGGAGTGAGTGATATTAACATCTATGGAGGGCAAAAACCTTGGTACCTGGAATACCAAGGAAGTAAAAACCATTCTAACTGGAATACCAAGGAAGTAAATCCAGCCTCTTGTTCAGATTAAGCTCTTCTCAGGGAAGTTTAAGAACTTCCTGGTCCTGACTTGGATCCCCAGAATCATCTCCTGTTGCAAGGGAAGCCAAGAACCTTCTCTGTGAAAACTTTGAGGGAGTGTAAATATGGCTCATGCATGAGGGAAAGAAGGTGGCTAATTTCTGTGTCCACTCCAGAAAGAGCCTGGAATCCCTAGTGCTGAAGGATCAAGTGGCTGATGTTCACACTTGGGCAACATGGTTGGATTGCACAGGGGCTTTTCCAGTCACCTTTTTCAATAAGTCAGTTTCGGAGATGAAAGTCAACACTATTCTTTCATGAACTTAAACAAACAAGCAAACAAACAAACAACTTTACGAACCATCAAGGTTTCTGAAGGGGCTGAGATTTTACCCTATGTGCAAGCTAGTGAGCCAGCTTATTATTATTTTATGGAAGCTGGCAGAAGCAAAAGATTTCTGGTCAAAAACAAAAGACTTTACTCATGGTACATCAAGCAGCTTGAGCTTCATGTTTGTGTCAGTTCTCCACACCTCCCAAGTCCCACAGGCATGAAGCGGGTGAGCCTGGACGGAGGCTGGCAATGGGCTGTGTTACAGGAAGGGAACGTTGAGTCTGGGGAGCTTGCTACTTTATTAGAGCCTGTGAGCAAGCCTTCTCTTTGTCTAAGGTGAGACATTCCCTCATTCCTCAAATTTACTTGCTGCAAACACAACCTTGAGAAATATCCTGGGTAAAGAGTAGTCAGAGACTTGTGTTTTGGTTCACCCAGTGTATTCGTTTGCTAGCACTGCCATAACAAAATAACATAGACAAGGTGGCTTAAACAAATTTATTTTCTCAAGTTCCGGAGAAGTCCAAGATCAAGGTGTTGGCATATATATATATGGCATATATGTATTTTTTTTTTTCTGAGGCCTGTCTCCCTGGCTTGCAGATGGCTGCCTTCATCTGTATGTTCACATGGTTGTGTCTTTGAGTGCACATACCTGGTATCTCTCTCTGTGTGTCTAAATCTTTTCTTATTAGGACACCTGTCAGATTGGATTAGGGCCCACCATAAGGGCCTTATTTTAACTTAATCACCACTTTAAAGGCACTGTCTCTAAATACAGTTCATATTCTGAGGTATGGGACTTAGGGCCAATATGAAACTGTCCTCGCAGGAGGAGCAAAATTCAGCCCATGACACTCAGCAGTAATGTATGGAAGTGCTACAGGCTCATGGCAGAGTGTGTCCCGCAGCAGGCATATATAAGGGAACAGAGCAATGAATTTTTGTATGTGAAACAATCTTTTATAATCAGCACCCAGACTAAGAGTAACATCAATATAAGCACCCTCAAAGTCCCACGTCATGATTTCTTCCAGGCACTAATTTGAAGGAAATGACTATCCTAATTTCTAAGAGCATAAATTAGTTTCCTAATCTGTGCTATTAGAATATGTAACTAAGGAGTGACCTCAGAAGCATAGTAGAGAGATGTCCCCAGATCTCTCCCCTTGAAACGACAAGTTGAACATCAACCAAAACACCCAAACTGCACACCAGCACATGTGAGGGTGGGATCTATGCATAAGAGTTACCACAGGTCAGAATTCTAGGATTTGGTCAGTGGACTGGAAGAAACAATGAAGCTGCCTCTTGCAGCCAGAGCTCCCTGTAGGAGGAGGAGGGAAGGGAGAAGGTGCGGCTTTCCTGAACAACCCTGCCTGAGAGAGCTGCGAGCTCCATGCAGTGACAGTGCCCAGGGATCAGGGCAGAAAGCAGAGAAGTGGGGATGGCAGAGAAACAAGAGTTGATTATTACCAGCCATGGTTGCTGAGCTGTAGCCTCCAAAGCAGATGACCCTTCCCCCCATATCCGCAGAGAACAAACACCAAATGCCATCACACTGGGGGTCAGGGCTTCAATATTACGAATTTGGTGGGCGGTGACACATTCAGTCCATAGCACTTATTTTTGAAAAACATAAGTATAGCATATTTGCAAAAGTAAAACCACTAATTCACCTGATACGTGGCTTTTAAAATCATGATGGCTTTTTTTTCCCTTAAGGTTCCTTTCTTGTGAGGTAAGAAAGAGGGCAGAGTTTTGAGAAAGGCAGATATGCAGTGAAGTCTGTGAGAACACATAGTCATCAGAAGCGAGGTAGTGGAATCTTTATAGCAGCACTCTACGTAAGAGCCCAAAGTCAGAAATTTCCTGAATGTCCATCAACAAGGTAAATTCTGGTATATTTTACACAATAGAATAATACATAGCAATGAGAATGAACCATCTAAAACTATAGTCCGTAATACATATGAATTCCCCCAAGGAATGTTGAACAGAAGAGACTATGTAATGTATAATTCCAATTACAAATTTTTTAATTTTTAATTTTTTTTTTTTTGGTGACATTAGTTAATGAAATCTATTAACTTTCAGGTTTACAATTTAACACTAAGGCATATATAGATTGCATTGTGTGTCCATTTCCCTAGTAAGATTTCTTTCTGTCATCACATATTTGGTCCCTTTTACCCCATCTACCTTCCTCTTTCTCTTTCCTCCCTCTACGCTATGGTAACCACTAGTCTATTGTCCACGTCCATGAGCCTCTGTTTGTCTTTCCTGTTCCTTTGTTGTTTTTAGGTTTGTATTCCACATATAAGTGATATGTGATTTTCAACTTTTTCTGTCTGGCTTATTTTACTTAGCATGATTATCTCGAGGTCCATCCATGTTGTCACTAATGGCAGTATTTCATCTCTTCTTATGGCTGAATATTAATCCATTGTATATATGTACCACAGCTTCTTTAGCCAATCATCTATCACAGGACACTTTGGTTGCTTCCATGTCCTGGCCACTATGAACAATGCTATAATGAACATTGGTGTGCAAATATTTTTATGGATATGATTTTTTAAGTCTTTGGGGGTAAATACCCAGTAGAGGGATTCCTAGATCATATGGTAGATCAATTCTTAGTTTTTTGAGAAACCTCCATACTGTTTTCCATAGTTGCTGTATCAATTTGCAGTCCTACAAGCAGTGCATGAGGCTTCCTTATTTCTGCATCCTCTCCAGCATTTGTTATTACTTGTATTGTTGATGACAGCTATTTTAACAGGTGTGAGATGGTATCTCATTGTGGTTCTGATTTGCATTTTCCTAATAGCTAGCGATGTTGAGCATCTTTTCACATGGCCATTTGTTGGCCTTTTGTATGTCTTCTGAGAGAAGTGTGTGTTCAGGTCCTCTGCCTATTTTTTGACTGGACTGTTTATTTTTTTGTTGTTATCGAGTTGTGTATGTTCTTTGTATATTTTGGATATTAGGCTTTCATTGCAGGCATTGCTTGCAAATATATTTCCTCATTCTGATGGTTATCTCTTTACCTTGACAGTATCTTTTGCTGAGCAGAAGCTTTTTAGTTTGATGTAGTCTCATTCATTTATTTTTGCTTTTACTTATTTCCCTTGCCTTTGAGGTCAAATTCATAAAATCCTCTTTAAGTCCTTGAGTTTCATTCCTATGTTTTCTTCTATGCATTTTATTATTTCAGGTCTTATATTCAGGTCCTTAAACTATTTTGAGTTACTTTTGGTATGTGGTGACAGACAACAGTATAGTTTCATTCTTTTGCAGGTGGCTTTCCGGTTTTCCCAGCACCATTTATTGAAGAGACTTTCCTTCCTCCACTGTATGCTTTCGGCTCTTTTTAAAACAATTATTTGCCCATATAAACATGGGTTATTTCGGGACTCTCGATTCTGTTCCACTGGTTTGTGTGTCTGTTTGCTGCCAATACCATGCTATTTTGATTATTGTCGCTTTGTAGTATAATTTGAAGTCAGGCAGAGTGATGCCTCCAGCCTCGTTCTTTTCTCTCAGGATGGCTTTGGCAATTCAAGGTCTTTTGTGCTTCCATAAGAATCTGATGATTTTTTGTTCTATTTTTTTAAAAAATACCGATGGGATTTTGATGGGGATTGCATTAAATCTGTATAATGCTTTAGGTAATATGGTCATTTTAACTATGTTGATTCTTCCAAGAACACGGAACATCTTTCCATTTCTTTGTATCTTCTTCGATTTCTTTTAATAGAGACTTGCATTTTTCATTATATAGGTTCTTCACGTTTTGTTAAATTTATTTCTAAGTATTTTATTCTTTTTGTTGCAGTTGCAAAAGGAATTTTTTTTTCTCTGACACTCTGTTGTTAGAGTATAGGTACACTATGGATTTTTGAATGTTGATTTTGTATCCAGAGACTTTACTGTATTTGCTTATTGTTTCTAGTAGTGTTCTTGTGGAGTCTTTAGGATTTTCTATATGGAGAATCATGTCATCTGTAAATAGTGATGGTTTGACTTATTCATTTCCTATTTGGATGCCTTTTATATCTTTCTCTTGCCTGATTTTACTCGCTAGGACCTCCAATGCTATACTGAACAACAGTGGCAGTAATGGACAGTCTTGCCTTGTTCCTGATCTTAGAGGGAAGGTTTTTAGTTTTTCACCATTAAGTATAATGTTGGCTGAGGGTTTGTCACAGATGGCCTTTGTTATGTTAAGATACTTTCCTACTATACCGATTTTGTTAAGTGTTTTGATCAAAAATGGGTGCTGTATCTTGTTGAAGGCTTTTTTTTCTTTGCATTTATTGATATGATCATATGATTCTTATTTTTTGTTTATGTGGTGTATCACATTAATCGATATACAAATGTTGAGCCATTTCTGTGCCTCTGGGATGAAGCCCACTTGATCATGATGCATACTCCTTTCAATATGTTGCTGTATTCGGTTCGCGAGTATCTTATTTAGGATTTTTGTATCTGTGTTCATGAGAGATATTGGTTTATAGTTTTCTTTTTTGTGTTATCTTTACCAGGTTTTGGTATCAGGGTAATATTGGCCTCAGAAAATGAGTTAGGAAGTATTGCCTCCTCTTCGATTTTTTGAAGAGTTTGAGGAGAAAGGTATTAAATCTTTGAATGTTTGGTAGCATTCATTGCTGAAGCCATCTGCCTCTGGACTTTTACTTTTTGGTAGATTTTTGATGATCGTTCCCATAATGCTGATTGGTCTATTTAGATTTTCCAGTTCTTCTTGATTTAGTCTAGGAAGGTTGTATTTTTCTAAGTATTGGTCCATTTCTTCAGGGTTATTAAATTTGGTGTTATATACTTTTTCATAGTATTCTTGGATGATCCTTTGTGTTTCTGTGATATCAGTTGTTAATTTCCCCCTTTCATCCCTGATTTTGTTATTTGTGTCCTTTTTCTTTCTTCTTTAGTGAGTCTAGCCAGGGGTTTGTCAATTTTATTAACCTTGTCAAAGAACCAGCTCTTTGTTGCATTTATTTTTTCTATTGTTTTCAATTTCATTTATTTCTGCTCTAATTTTGATGATTTCTTTCCTTCTGCTGACTTTAGGCCTCATTTGTTCTTCCTTTTCTAGTTTTTTTAAAATGAAGCATTAGATTGTTTATTTGGGCTTATTCTTTCTGAGATAGGCCTGTGATGATGTGACCTTCTTACTATCACTTTTGCCATGTTCCAAATTTTTGATATGTTGTACTATCAATGTCATTCATTTTTATGTATCTCTTGATCTCTCTTTTTATTTCTTCCCTCATCCAGTCATTCTTCAGTAGCATGTTGTTTAATCTCCATGTATTTGTGGTTCTTCCTGCTTTCTGTTTACAGTTGATCTTCAGCATCAAAGCATTATGATCAAAGAATATGGTTGGTATGATTTTAACACTTTAATATTTGTTGAGGCTATTTCTGTGTCCCAGGATGTGGTCACTCCTTGAGACTGTTCCAAGTATAAGCAGCTGTTTGGGGATGGAAGGCTCTGTAAATGTCAATTATGTTTAGTTGGTCTAATGTGTCATTTAAGGCTGTTATTTCCTTATTGGTTTTCTGCTTGGATGATCTATCCATATCTGACAGTGGAGTATTTAGGTCACCTGCTACGCTATTGTGGTATGTCTTCTTGGTGCTTGATTCCCTTTATCATTATGAAGTGTCCCTCAGTATCTTTATCTTTTTTATTTTGAAGTCTATTTCATTTGATATTAGTACCACTACTCCTGCTTTTCTCTGAATGCCATTTGCTTGAAATATCACTTTCCACCCTTTCACTTTGAGTCTATATTTGACTTTGGAGCTGAGATGTGTCTTCTGGAGGAAATTCCATACAAGAAATTATATGACTAAAGTTAATGATAGTTATAAAAACAATATAAATACATCTTAAACAAATGCCTTGAAAACAGAGAAAAACTATACCATACTATTCAAAAACATGCTAAAAGGAAGAAAATACTTTGAGATATGAGCGATCACAAACAAGAATTAGAAAAACTCAGAATTGTCTATGGCCATGCCACCCTGAAGAAGCCTGATTCCATCTGATCTTGGAAGCCAAGCAGGGTCGGGCCTGGCTAGTACTTTGATGTGAGACCACCTAGGAAGACCAGGTGCTGTAGGTGTAAAAAATAAATAAAAAATAAGAGATTGTAAGCTGACAAGGTCCTTGCAATCTGTGAGGTCAACCAAGGGTTGCCTCGCCTAAAAAACAAAAACAAACAAACAAAAAAACCCTCAGAATTAGGTAATAGATTCACAAGAAAATTTCAAATAAATGAAAGATAAAGAATACCAACTTAGAAATATGAGAATAACTCCCACAGATAAATGTTAACATAAAGAGAAATTAAGAAGAATTTTTAAAGGATATTAAAATGAGAAACAAATCAATCTATAGTCATTTTATCTAGGCTTCTGTACAAGTATTATAATTAATGCAAAGGTGAAAATCTTTCTTAAAAACCTAAATCAGATTAGGAATCCTGATTATTCTTAGAAAACAATTAGATTTTATAATGAACCACAAATTCTTATTGGATCTGATCTTCCAGGCATACTAGCTTCATGTCCTATTAGCACCAATCACTAACTCTAATCTACATGCTACCCGTCACTCACTCAAACCTCATTCTCCCTTGAGGGCTCTGCATGTGTAGTTCACGCTCCTTGGAATGGTCTTGCTCATATACTCAAAAATCCTGAGCCCTTGCTTGATGTCTCTGCACAAATGTTACCTCCTCAGAAAAAGGTTCCTGACCACGATACGTTACCTAAATTTGCTCTGTTCCTACTTACTGTCCTTCATAATATATTTCACTATCTGATATTTACCTATTTATTTGTTTTCATATTTACCTCTTCCTTAATATGTATAATCTCCATTACTATAGAAACATATCTGCCATATTCAGTATTACTGGATTGACTGTGCAAGCACAGTGTGAGACTCAAGAGTATCCAAATACTTGCCAAATATATAAATGAATGTATTCTTAGACAATGAAACCACATTGAAAAAAGATCTAGAAAGAATCTGGGTCCATAATACAAATAAAATGGCTACATTGCAGAAGAAGGAGTATGTGTAACTCTATACTGAGAGGGAAATATGAGAAAAATAATGTGGTAAAGTTAATGAGGTTAAGAGGAAATTCAGTGGGTATCTCATCCTGAGATATTTCTTCTCCACATTATAAGCCTTTTCTTCACTCAGAAGGGAGCTTTCCAATCAATGTTTCAAGGGTGTGTTTACCAAGTGTGTTTACCACCTGAGCCA
This sequence comes from Pteropus alecto, assembly GCF_000325575.1. NCBI lineage: Eukaryota > Metazoa > Chordata > Mammalia > Chiroptera > Pteropodidae > Pteropus > Pteropus alecto. The sequence goes on from NW_006435849.1 coordinate 1,088,629, forward strand.
TCAATTACACAGATGACTTCTCCTCCCTGACTTGCTCTTACTTACCTGTATATCACCTTCTTGTTGCTTCCCTTACAACCATCCAGGGTTCTTTCTCTTGTTCCAATAAGGTAATTACATCTGGCTTAGAAATGGAATGGCCTGCTTACAAAGGAAAAAAATGCCACAGGATAAAGAAATAAGTTGTGACTAGTCAATATTAAAATTACAATAATCAAAAGGTCATAATGATATTGAATATTTTAGAGAAGAATGAGAGAAATAAACAACAAGAGATCAATTAGGTAAGGTAAATTTTTTGTTTTGCTGTTTGTTTAAAATTTAAACTCTTATGTCCTCTAAATCTAGAGAGCAAACATAATGTGGCTGAAGACTCTGGAATCAATTCCTGCCTCTGCCGTCTTCCAGCTGAGTCTGACCTTGAGCAATTCACTTAAACCCACTATACCTCAGTAACCTCACTTGTAAAAGAGGAATTAAGTCAATTAATCCTCTCAGTTATTTTTATCGGTTAAATCACATAATGTGCTTAGAATGACTACTACAGAGTAATCATGTTAGCTATTAACATTATCGTTACATTTTTATGTTAACTAGAGAAAACAAGAAAAAATAGCTATAAGATATTCATTCCATTTTGAATGTAATTTTCATGGACGACAACTTTCAACCACAAATCAGATGAACTTTGTTTCAGAAAATAGATTGCTTTTGGTAGAGTCTTAAGTGAATTGCAATATCCAATCCACCACTATATAACTGTAGAGGCTTTTTTGATAATGAGAGCAATTCTGGACCCTCTGTAAAGCTCATATCTCTAAAATTGGATCAGATAATAAAATGGAGTATTATAGCTATGAAGAGCATAAATAAATGAGAAACTTGAATCCTTTCACAATAGTTATACAATATATGCCACAGATTTCTAATCTAGTTGCCTGGTCATTATATAAGAGAGGGGGAAAAAAAATAAAGGAACAGAGGGAGATGTGAATGTTACTGAAGGATAGGTAAGATGAAGGTGTTTAATGGTATTGCAATTTCTAACCTAACCTAACAAAGCTCAAAGCACTTTTTTGGGAAGAGAAAAAACAAATTTACCTAGTTTCTTTAAAGGTAGCCCTAGAAATCACAGTGGGAAAAAACCCACATTGTAAGTTAATCTAAATTATTTGAGGCTGATAAACATACCTAGCGAGACCAAGTTACCACAGTTCTCCATCATCACATCCCTGTACAGTCTTCTGCAGAGGGTTGAGACATTTCCGACGGCCGTCAATACTGTGGGGAAGAGAAAGAATTCTGAAACAGTAAATACATGAAATACTGGGAAAATTAAAAAAAAAAAAAAAACATTTCAAAAGTGGAAGCAGAGGAGATGAAGAACTTCTATGCAGGAAAAAGAGCAATCTGGGAAGCATGCAAGCTGGCAATCTATTATATGGAAGGAGACTCAAGTAGTATGTATACATATTTTTGAAGAAGGCTGCTGACAGATAAAACATCTTCCATACTCTGGGATATTTCTAAAAATCTTAGCCTTTTGAGAATGGACAAAATAATAATGTTTCCCTACTAAATCAAATAAGTGTATACAGGAGTAATGTCCAAGTAATATCGGCTTCATAAATTCTCAATAAATATAAGTTACTGAAGAATATTTTTCTTTTAAGGGAAGAGAAAATTTTAATCATGGGATGTTTTTCTCCAAATTTTAGAAATCTGAGTTGCATAAAATCAAGACTTTCTTCAAGCATCTAGTACTTCGGATATTACTATAAGCATCCTTACTTGTTTCAATAAATCCATGTTTTGGCACATAACATCATATTTTACAAATACATCAGATTTAATCATTATACAGTTAGGGTGCACAATTGGAAGGTCTTCCCAATTCTAAGATTCTATTTTTACCTACTACGTATAATAATATTCATTTTTGTTACCATATACCATTTCTCACTGAACACTTTCCTCATTTTGAGTGTGGCAGGTAACTACATTGATTACCAATGATCTCCATCTCCTGGTATTTATGTCCTCGTGTAATCCCCTCCCCCTTGAATGTGGGCTGAATATAGCGAGAGTGAATTGTTTCTGATAAAGAGAACATAATACAAGTGATAGAATGTCACTTCCAACATTGTTATAAAAGACGATGATTTCCACATTGCTTGTCCTCTCTTGCTGTCTCACATGCTCACTCTGATGAAGCCAACTACCATGCTGTGAGCTGCCCTATGGAGAGGCCCATAAAACAACAAACCAACAGCAGTCTCCAGCCAACAGCTACTGACAAAGTGAGGTAATCAGTCCAACTGCCATGAAGAAATGGATCTTGTCAACAATCACTTAAATGAGCCTGCATGGCAGATCCACCCAAAGTTGTGCTTTAAGATGACTTAAAACCCTCACCAACACCTTGAAAGGCTTGTTAGAAACCCAGAGCAGGGGAACCAGATTTCTGATCTACTGAATCTGTGAGATAAATGTTTACTGCTTTAAGTTACTATGTTTCGAGGTAACTGACTATGCAATAATAGATAATATATTGAGTTAAAGAATACTGAAGAAGGCTGGTCAATTAAATAAATATCACACAAACTTAACATGTCTTACTTACAACAAAATAGCCTTAGTATTTATGTCTTATGGCTTTCCTGCCAATCCATGACCATTTTTAAAGGCCCTAATCATATACTTGTCCATACAAAGCATGCAATTTCACCTTTCATTAAGATTCACCTTATCTATCTGGAAAGCTCAGTTCTGCAGAAAATTTCAGTGTTACCATGGATAGTTAAATAGAATCATTGTCTCCATTTCACCAAACCAAAGACCTGCATAGCATAAATCCTTACTGCAAAGAACTTAACTCCTTCACTACTTCATCATTGTACTTAATAGAAGAATGGGAACTTAAAATATGTTGACTAATTTGGTTAGTAATTACATAAACAACAGTTAGTTTAGAATAGGCCACATACAGAGAGCACTAGGTAATTTGGCATTACATTTCACTGGAATAAGAGCTGGGAAACAGGTTGTCTGAACGCCCTTTCTTTTAGGAAACTTCAGAAAAATTGATGAAAATACTTACATGATCTAAAACACACATACATATTTCAACAAGGAGATAACATGAACTTACACGGGCCATAGTTTTAGACCTACAAGAACAATCAGTCTTCTGGGTTCCTCTACCAGAAAGCAGAGTCCAGGAACTCCAGACCTGGGAGAACAGAAAGACTTTGAGACTAGTTGTGCTTTAGTGTTTCCCCACTGGACTTGTTAATGTTATAATTATGTTCTTCCATTCCAGGTTCCAAATCACCTCTTATCACACACAATTTGGATAAATTAGGATTCTGGAAAAATCCATTTTCTCACTCAATTCCCAGGAGTCTCAGGTGCAGAATCATTTATGCATTGAAGCTAGACTCAGGTACTTCAGCAAGAAATTTTCTGGTCAATGTGCCATTGTGGTAAGGCTGGTCTGGACTTGAGATTAGGCAACACTGTCTTGCTTTGAACAGATCTTCCTCATTTCATTCCCATCTTCAAGACTAAAAAGAATCCAGCAACACCATCCAACAAGAACCATTTCTGAGGCCCTTGAGATTGGGTGAAGTTGATCAAAATATTACAGATAGACAAGAAATGTCTACCAAAGCTTACTAGTCAAATACATGACAAACCAACATTGCACTAGAATATAAAGTAATCACTAAATGTTAAATAGAAAAGAATATTTAATGACATGGAAAATATTCAACATATAATGTCAATAGAAATATCAGGTTAACCATATATTTTTATAAAATGTAAAAATATATTAATACACAGAGAAGAATGACAGACAGACAATCATAAAACAGAAAATAGAGAAAGTCTGGAAATAAGGGATTTTTTAGAAATCACTGAATTTTTCCAGTCAAGATGGGAGAGTAGGTAAAATCTGTGCTTGCCTCCCCTCATGATCACATCAAAATTACAACTACAGAACAACGATCATTGAGAATCGCTGGAAGCCTTGCTGAACAGAAGTGCTTTAACTAAGGATATACAGAGGAAGCCACCTCGAGACTGGTAGGAGCACAGGCTTGGATCTGGCTAGTCCTGCACCCACATATGGTGGTTAAAAATCAGGAGATATCATGGCTGCAGAGGTCACCCTGGAGAATTGAGGGGTCCCAGCCCCTCACCAGGTCCCCAGCCCAGGGTTCCAGTGCTGGGGAGAGAGGTCCCCATAACTTCTGGCTGTGAAAACCAGTGGAGATTGTGGCTGAGTGAGACAGAGAACAGCTAGAATCACAAATGCTCCTCTTAAAGGGCCCACGCATGTACTTACTGCTGATAAACTCATTCACTCTGAGCTTCACTGCTGCAGCTGGGGAGGTGGGGTGGTACCAGGACCACATGAGGAGGAACTGAGTTGTCTGGCTTCAGTGCGGGGGCTGGAGGCGGGGCTTTCTCCTAAACAGAAGTGCTGGCAGAATCTATTGTTCCTTTGATGAGCCTCCCAAAGCACAGATTCAGGTGGTCACCATATCTGAGTCTAAATCAACCTGGCTAACACCATTTACCATGTCCTGGTGATTCCCTGAGACCCCGCCCTACCCAACTTACAGGCCCATCTAAGCCACTCCCAGTGACTTATCCATACAAACGGCCTGACTTGGCTCAAGCTGCAGACTTTCCTAAAATTTCTCAAAGGTTCACAAATCCCAAACAAGGAGCATCTGGCCTTGGCATGCCTGGTATCTCTTGCTGAGCAGCTCCAAGCCTGGCACTAGCAGCAGCAGGGTTCGGTTTGAGGCTTGGCCTCTTGAGGTACCTCTAAGCCCAGCATAGGTAGTGGCCATCTGCAGATTGCAGGCCTCAGCTAACAGATTAGCCTCCTCCAGGGACCTCTAAGCCCAGCCAGAGTGGAAGATATCTGCAGATCACTTTATGGCTTGTGCCAGGTGACCCTTAGCAGAGCATTGGCAGTGGCTAAATTTGGCCTGCACAGGGTCCCTCTCAGGAGGCACTAGGGCCAGCACATCCAGTGGCCAACTTCAGATTGTGCCAGAGTACCTCCCAGCTGCCTCACACACCACACCCAAAGGGCAGACTGGACAGGCACCAGAGCCCTGCTAAAGTGAATCCTGCTTCACAGGGTCAGCCCTTGCACAACAGCTCCTCCACTGTAGTGACAGCCAGTCCTCAACAACCAATCAGTCCAAGGGTCAATCCCTCCTCCTGTGTAAACAGCAACCAAGGCTCAACTACAACAGGAGGGCAAACACAATCCACACAAGAAACACATGCAACACCCGGCTCAGGTGACCAGGGAGACTGTGCTACTGGGCCCCACAGGACACCTACTACATAAGTCCATTACACCACAGAGATATAGCAAGTCTACCTAATACATAGAAACAAACATAGGGAGGCAGTTAAAATGAGAAGACAAAGAAACATGTCCCAAATGACAGAACAGACTAAAGCTCCAGAAAAAGAACTAAACAAAATGGAGACAGTGATCTACCAGATGCAGAGTTCAAAACACTGGCCATAGAATGCTCAGTGATCTCAGTGAGAACTTCAACAAGATGAATAGGAAACATAAAAATGGATAAAGAAAACTAAAAAAGAACCAATCAGAAATGAAGACTACAATAAATAACTGAAATAAAGAATACATTAGAGGTAATCAGCAGTAGATTAGATGAAGCAGAGAATCAAATCAGTGATTTAGAAGATAATGTAGCAGAAAACACCCAATCAGAACAGCAACAAGAAAAAAGAATCCAAAAAAATGAGGATAGTTTAAGGGGTCTCTGGGACATCAAGTGTATCAATATTTGCATCATATGGGTACCAAAAGAAAAGAGCGAGCAAGGAATTGAAAACCTATCTCAAGAAATTATAATGGAAAACTTCCCTAACCTGGAGAAGGAAATAAACATACAAGCCCAGAAAGCACGAAGAATCCTAAACAAGATGAACCCAATGAGGCCCACCCCAAGACACATCATAATTAAAATGCCAAAAGTTAAAGAGAGAATCTTAAAAACAGCAAGAAAAAAATCTGTTAATTACCTACAATGGGGCTGTCAGATTTCTCAACAGAAACTTTCCAGTCCAAAAGGGAATGACATGAAATATTCAAAGTGATGAAAAGCAAGGACCTACAACCAAGGTAAATCTACATAGCAAAGTGATCATTTAGAATCAAAGGACAGATAAGAAGCTTCCCAGACAAGAAAAAGCTAAAGACTTCATCAACACAAAACCAGTATTACAAGAAATGTTAAAAGGACTTAAGGCAAAAGATAAAAAATATGATTAATAACATGGCAATAACTACATATCTATCAACAATTACTTTCAATGTAAATGGATTAAATGTTCCAATCAAAAGACACAGGGTAGCTGAATGGATAAGAAAACAAAACCCTTATATTTGCTGCCTACAAGAGACTCACTTCAGATCAAAAGACACACATATATTGGAAGTAAATTAAAAGAAAAAGATACTTCATGAAAATGGAAATAGAAAAAAAAGCTGGCATAGCAATACTTATAGCAGACAAAATAGACCTTAAAGGCTATAACAAGAGACAAAGAAGGATCCAGTAATCTCACTTCTGGGTATTTATCCAAAGAAACTCAAAACACTACTTCAAAAGGACAAGTGTATCCATATCTCCACTGCAGTATTATTTCCAACAGCCAAGACATGGAGGGAACCTGGGCGTCCAACAAAAAACAAGTGGTACATATATACAATGTAATGTTACTCAGCCATAAAAGGGCGAAATATTGCCATCTGGAACAACATGGATGGACCTAGAGGGTATTGTGCTGAGTGGAGCAAGACAGAGAAAGACAAAATGCCATATGATTTCACTTATTTATGGAATCTAAAGGACAAAATAAATGAACAAATGAAACAGAAACAAACTGACAGAGAACATTGTGATGGTTGCCAGAAGAGAGGTGGGTTGGGAGGACAGGTGAAAAAGGTAAAGGGATTAAGTAGTACAACTTGGTAGTTACAAAAATAGTCATGGGTTGTAAAGTATAGCATAAGGAATATAGTCAACAATATTGTAATAACTGTATTGTGTCAGATGGATACTAGATTTATTGGGGGTAATCACTTTGTAAGTTATATAAATGTCTAATCATGTTGTACACCTAAAACTAATATATTGTATGTCAACTGTAACTGAAAAATGTTTTATTTAAAAAAAGTAATGAATCACTGTGTAGTGTTTTTTTTAAGTCAATATATGAAACAATCAAATAAGACTAGTGAAAATATAATATATACTTCTGCCAAGATCAAATCTGACATCAGCTTTCCTCCTTTATACTTTACTTTGGTTTTAAAAAGTAATGTCATAATCACTGTAACAACTGACATTGTAACTTGAAATGTGTATGCGCTTTTTAAAATAAATTTGAGACTTTAAATTAAGACTGTTTTACTAAATGGCTTATATTTTGTTTCTTTTGGATTCCAATACCTGAACTCACTTTATCATTTCTTCTCAGATATGGTGGAATTCTGTCTACAATAAATTGGGGGAACAGTCCCTGCATGATATATTTTGGGAGTTGATGACAGTCTCAATAAAGATTTATTTCAGATCCTTTTGAGATAAGAATTTTGTTTCTAATCCTGTCAGTTTTTCATGACATCCTCCAGATAGTTGCTGAATGATCTAATTTTGCTATGTATCTAAAAATCACTAGTACGAGATCTGTAAGATATAAAGCTTATAGTAAAAAAATCCATTTACTGCCAAACAGAACCCATGTGCTCAGTATAATTTGTTCTTATCCCAACTGTCATAGGCACACTGATGTCTCCTTTCTGTGAAACACAAGGCAGGTCACCTAAATCTCTCCAGTGGCCTTTACCACACACTACCTTACAATTAAATTCAGATTTTAACTTCTTTCACAGATTGTAAATACTTTGAAAGAAGCAATTATTTCTTTTTAGTGACTATATTACTCCAAATATTACATCTTCCAGGTCTGGCATATTTTAGATAATTAAAAGTATGATTTTTTTTTTACCACAAAATATCACTTCTAGAAAATTTTTAGTAACTACAAAAGTTCACAAAGTATATGTGAAGGGTGTTTATCAGAGAGTAACTGATAGTTCAAAATTAAAAACACAAATCTCACAGTCGGCAAAACAGGTTAAATATACTACAGTCTGCTATACTGTGACATACTAAGCCATTATTAAGGGAGTTTTAAACTATATAATTGATGAAAAACAATATTAAAAGAATTGTTCAGTGAGAGATTTAACAAGGTATATATAATTTAGGAGATGGCATACCATTGAAATTAAGAAAACAGGATCTGTTTTCAGACTTTCTGGAAGTGATAATGAGCTTTGGGCTACGAGAGTTAATAATATCTCAATGCCTATTTCCTCATAGAAAAGGAGGAATAAGAAAATCACTTACATCATATGACAGTTTTGAAGACTAAGCAAGATAGTCCAATATAAACACTAAAAAGTACATCAGGATGACTAATGTAAATTATCTACCATTATTGAAGATGAAAATCTTTCCATGTCTCTTATCTTTTATTATAAAAGGCAGTTAATTCTGGTGTTTGTTGTTTTCATTATATTAAAACTTGTGCTTCTTGGGCTTACTGTTCTTTATTATTCTATTTTTTTGAATTTCAGGACCTATATTTGAGAAAATAGAATTCTGCTTGATAAATCTATTATATAAAGAGATTATCAGATAGGAAAAGAGAAAATGTTCTCTTCCTCAGTCCCCAGCAGCTACAGAGATCAAGAAAAAGTCTATTCAAAATCATAAACCTGTTCAAAGAAAAGCATGATAAAATTGAGACTATTAACTGGAGAATGACTATTATTCTTCTGCACCACATGAAGATTTATGTAAATATATATATTAAATATATATATAAAGATATATATATATCTTTATTTTCTGGTATAATAATTATGTTTGGAAATATCGTTTGTACTTGCAAAACACCTAGAAATCAGAGATTAGTGCTACTTTTGCTGAAAGTAATCTTAAATCTCTGCATTATTAATTCTGAAAGGCAGTCTTACATAGTAATATGGTGCCCTAGTAATTAAGTTTTAGACATTTCTAATAATTAAAAGGTATAACTACTTGGAACGCTTTTCAAACAAGTAGATCCCTGGCCCTTCCCTCATTTTCCTACAGAGATGTAAAGAAATCTATTATTAGATTAGATTTCTTTTTCAAACTATGAGTTGGACTCTGTCTCCTTTATTTAACCAGTTCTATTCTGCCAAAATAAAACCACATAAATACGATGAAATAAAAATTGAAAAAGTATACAATGAATTATGAAAGTGATTATCTCTAAGCAGAGAGATTATGGTTGTTCTTGCTTTCTTCTTAATAAATTCCTTAAGAAATATTTTTTTTGCAACAACCCTGCATTAATTCCATCATCATAAATAATATACAAAGATATTTCAAAGTATTAAAAATATTTATAGACATCACTTTGGGGTAGGCTATATTTTTCTCATTAAAAAATTTGGAAATACTAAGCCTGCAATGACAAATCAATGTAATTGAAATAAATACCACTTATCTGTTCTTGAATATTCTTTAGCTGTACTGAACTGATACAATTAAAAACATTTCACTATAATCTAACACTAATGAAAAGGAAAATTCCCTTTGCAAATTAATGAAAATATGTATAGCGAATAGGTAGAAAAGTCTTAAGTACACAAAAATTCTCAATAAATATGGTTAAACCCCTTCCTTTCTTCTCTTAATAACCAAATAAACTATTATTTTAGATATAACCCTTCTAAAACGTTTTTTAAAAACTCTTAAAATGAGCTGCATATATGCTTTCAAATTTCCTTGGACACTATTATCTAAAATATGAAAATCGCTTAACATTACATCAGTCATTTTGTTCTCAAAATGACTATTATAAACAGAAATTTTATTAGCTTCATAATATTCTATCTCATCGATGTGTGATTTTCCTTAGCCATTCCCATTATGTGCGAAATCATTCCAAGGTAGAACAATCTTTGATTGCACATCAAAAATCCAGTTCTAAATCTTCTGGGTTATGTATACCTTTGAAAAATGCATTTTTACAATTATATGCAGTAATGCTCTACACAGTTACAACGAATTTGTGGTCCCCTGCAAGCCCATAAATACAAAGGACCCCTGCTTCAGAACACCTGTTTTGGAAAACTTCAGGGTCCACCTAATTCTCCACCTACTACTTTGACGCGCAAGCACGCATCGCAATTAACTCCATATTTTTGTTACTTCTGATTTATAGAAATCTTAAGGGCGAATGATCTAGAATAAACATATGTTGAGCATCTATTGTTCTAGCGTCCACGGCTACATCCGCTGTGATCCCATACATATAACCAAAATGAAGTAAGAATAATGTGGCAAACGGCAGGTTCCTGCTATCAGAATTAGGGAATGCTGTCATTCTCAAACACATATTGAACCGCAGAGAACTTCCTGGGAGGACAAACCCAGGAAAGAATCCCATTCTTGGGGTCTCTCTATCCAAAAGTTTTTGGGAGCCTATTGATCTAAAAACTCCCAACGCAATATGCAGATGATGTATTGTTAATAGAATGGTACATCTGAAACTTTACAGTTATTAACAAGCGTTATTCCAATAAATTTAATTAAAATTTTAAAAATTAAAAAAATAAAATTCCCATCCTAACAGCCGGTCTGTACTCTCTTCTAGGAAGATGTCCTGTAGGATTCAAAACCTGATTTCCCAACGGTAGCCATATCTCTGTGGCAGCGGAAGATGGCTAAGATGAGCGCAGCAGCAGCAGCAGAGGCCAAAAGCTGTATGTCACATGACACCACAGAGACACCGCAACCCACTCTCACACAAAGGACAGGAACCCAGTTTCTGTCACACAAGGACGACCACGCACTTCTCCCAGCCTCACGACTGCACCCACCGTCAGGGAGGCGCCCCGCGGCGCTTCACACGCCGCACGGCCTCTCACAAACACACACCCTTCTGTTCTTTCTCACCCATCCGAGTCCTCTCTTGCGCTGCTCAAACACCCACCCGCCCGGGTGGCGGGAGGACGTCCCCTCCCCAGCTCCGGGCTTTCAGGGTTGGAGCGCCTCCGCAACCCCACTCTCGCCGCCATCCACAGTCCGAAGCAGGCCTGAGGCTGCGTCTGAGGAGTCTTTTCCGAAACGACCCACGACGACTTCTTCAGATGGGTGCCAGTCTCGGCCGCAGCGCGTAACGAGGAACTGGGAAGAGGAGCCGTCGGCAGAGTTTCCTCGCGGAAATGGGAGCCAGAGTCCGGAAAGACCGAAAGTGAAGCAGCTGACGCAGCCGAGCCCCGGGGGCTTCTGGGAGAGGCCGCCCGGACCGCGTGCGCAAGCGCAGACCTGCGAGAGGCTGGCGGTCGAGACCTGAAGCGGAGAGCGGTGTCTGCGGTTACCCGGGCCGGGAGGTGGCGAGTCCGGGTGGCACCAGACGCGGAGTTCTGAAAAAAGGACTGTGGAGCTCTTCTTTTCCGACGGGGTAGGGAGGGGGTGTGTATGTTGGCGGGGGTGGAGGGGGTCCGCCCTGGATGTGACCGTGAGGATCCTGGGGGTGTGTGAGCACCTGATTGTGGGATTCATAAATCTATCCATACAGTGTGTTTGGGTATGTATTTATACATACATTGGGTATATGCATGTTCAGGTGTGTGTTTCTCTTTACTGAAATGCTCATTACACCTTAAATGTCACAGGTGCTTACCATTATATTTCCATTTTAGAGTTAAAGCTTCTGAGGTAAAAAGAGGTTACATATCTGTACATAGTTATTGCGTGCTTGCCTAGGTCTGAGCTCCTCGAGTATGGGACTCTGGGTCTGTTATATCTTGTGAAATAGCGACAACCTATTTAGTAATATATGGTAATGATAATGTTTGTTACCACCGGAAAGGGCCTAGCTTGTCCAAAAAAGTGTTAAGTAAATTGTCTAGCACAGTGTGTGCGTGAAGTTACATTATACTGTCCAGTACATTACATTCTTCGTCCTTGTACACATTAAAGATGGATTGAATAATTAAAAGTGGCAAAAAACTATCTGAAGAAATATCTTGTAAATATATTTATTTTGGTTTAGGCCATAGGTTTTCTAAACATAATGAAGGAGAGAAATCCTAATACGTGTATATGTGTGTGTGTATACATATATATGTGCACAAACACAGAGAGAACCTCATATTTGTAAATCTTAATAGTTATAAACATTCAAAATATCCAAATGGTAAAAGTAAACAAAAACTTAACATGAATTTGGGGAAAATATTTGCAACAGGTTAAATGGAGAAATAGCTAATTTATGTCTCTCTCCCTTAATAAAATATTGGTCAGTATCCTAAGAGAAAAAAGAATAAAGATGAGAAATTCACCATTCACCAATGCAAATAGTAAAAAACATTACAGTCACAACCTAAGAACTTCTCAATCATGTAGGGGAGGAAAATATTCTCTCTACCTGAGTTCTTGGCTGAGACTCCTGTAATATATGACAGATTAAGAAGAGCAAATACAGTTTATTAATCTGTGCAGGGCAAATCACTAGGAGAAACCTAAAACAAAAGCAACTCAAAAGGCAGCTTAAAATTTCAGATTATATAGCATTTTCAACAAAGAACAACGAATTTGTAGAGAAATGACAGGACAAGGAAAAAAGTTTTAGGCTTCCAAAGATAAACTGTGTAAAGGTAAATATATAGGAGCAAACTAATGGAGTGAAGTTTGTTTGCAGATTCCTCTGGTGCCGTCTTTGGGCTGAAAAGGTTTTGTCCCCAGTAAAAGGAGAATTTCCTGGTTGTAGGCAGAAAAGGGAGATTTTTCTTTGTTTGAAGCTTCTTAATTCAGCTCAAAATTTTAGGGTGACATACTCTGGTTTCCTTTAATCACTTATCTCTTCCATTAAATCAGTTCTTGGATTTATTGCTCATGAATTTCCTGAATCATTTTATGCATCTGCTACTTCGAAAATCATTCTCAGCAGCCTCCGTCCCCTCAGTTGAGGTTAGACTCTGATAAAGATGAACCGGAAGCTTAAGTAGTCAGAGAAGGTCTGTGGGAGGAACTAGAGCTTACAGAGATTCTCACGTTCTGCATCATGGCGAGAACCCTACAGGACGAGCTTTATGTTTATAATAAAGTTCTGTGGTTCTAATTTCCCTTTCCATTAACTTTCTTTTCCCTTATATAACAACCCCTCCATATTGGCTTGCAGGTCAGACTCAGCACGTGGCCTACCATGTCTGCATGCTTTGGGTTGGCAACCTTTTCTTTTTCCTGAATAAATCCTTTTGATGACAAAACACCTAGTTTGTATTATTTTTCAGTTGACAACTCTTACATATTTATTTTCTTCATACTTTTTCATAGGCTATCACCTCTTTCATTAGCATCATTGGTCACTTCCTTGCGTATCAGGAAAATACTATGATACATTATGTATTGTGGTTGTCCCTAGAACTCTTTCTGGTCCTCAGTGACTCTCTTCAATTAGACAATAGGCCAGGATGCATTCCTGTCCTCTTGGTCAGGTACAGAGGAAAGAAGGGGAAAAATCCAAACTTTGGAATTTCTAAATTGAGGACTAGGTGGAAGCCTACAAATAATTACTCATAGCAAGGTTTTTATGCTCCTCTGAAGTGCGTTTAAGGTTGTTTGACTTTCTAGAAGGAAGAAGAGGTCTTGATGGAAGCCAATGGGACTATCTTAGAGGACTGCGGACAAGGTGCTCGCCCACACACTCTGCTCAGGGTGCCTAAATCCGAGTGATAAAGTAGAAGTTTATTAATTTAAAACAAGAGGACAGTTTGTTCCAGTTTTAGCTTGGAGGTATAAGGAGCTGGAAAGTGCATTGCTCTTATATTTAAAACAAGAAAAAAAACTGGGAACAGTACAATTCACGAGTTTTCCTGAAACTATTAGTGATTTGAGGTCACGGTGCAAACAACTACCATGAAAACTGGTGAGTGAGACAGGTCTCTTTTGGGACCTAAGCATTTGATTCCTGGGACAGATGCCACTGAATGCCATAAAAGCTAGTAAAATGTGTCATCTAGAAATTTTCGATGAACCAAAGGCAAAAGGTGGCCTAGTGTGAGAGTGGGAAGCACCAAGGGCAGCAGACAGAGGCTCACTCTCTCCTGCAAACTTCTCCTCCAGAAAACCCCACCAGATCACCCTCCCACAGGAAAATCAGGGAGATTCTAAGAAAATTTCCCTCAATATGTCTATTGGCCATCTGTATGTTCTCTTTGGAGAATGATTATCTTTTACTTTTAAACTACATATGTATAAAGAAATATTTACCTCAAGTAAGTAACACATTCATCACATCACATAGTTACCTCTGTATTTTATGGAGGAAATCTTCAGATCTACTCTTTCAGCAAATTTTAAGTATATGATACAGAATTATTTGCTATAGTCATAGTGTTGTACAATAGATCCTCAGAACTCATTCATCTTATAGCTGAAAGTGTGTATCATTTGCTCAGCATCTCCCAATTCCCCCCATTGTCAGTCCCCAAACAACCATTGGTTTATTCTTTCTTTGAATTTGACTGTTTTTTTAGATTCCATCTGTAAGAGATACCTTAAAGTCTTCATCTTTGTCTCTCTGGCATATTTTACATAGAATATATATTTTTTCTTTATCCACTTGTCCAACAGACATTTATGTTGTTTCCACATCTTAGCTATTGTGAATAATGCTACAATAAACATGGGAGTGCAGATGTCTTTTTCAGATCCTGATTTTGTTTTCTTCAGATATATACCCAGAAATGGGTTTCCTGAATCATATTACCAGTTTTCTTAAAAAAACTTTTTTTTGAGGAACTGCCATACTGTTTCCATAAGGTTGTACCAATTTACATTCCCACCATTAGTGCACAAAGGTTCCCTTTTCTCCACAAGCTGCCAACACTTATTTCTTCTCCTTTTTATAATAACCATCCTAACAGATGTGAGGTGGTATCTCATTGTGGTTTTGATTTACATTTCACCATAAGTGATATTGTGATATTGAACACCTTTTAGTATACTTGTTGGCCATTTGTATGTCTTCTTTGGAAAAATGTCTATTCAGATCCCTTGCCCATTTTTAAATCGGATTGTTATTTTGCTATTGAGCTGTATGAGTTCCTTATATATTTTGGAAGATATACCCCATATCAGATATATGGTTTGCAAATATTTTCCCCCCTTCAGTAGGTTGCCTTTCGATTTTGTTGATTGTTTCCTTTCCTGTGTAGAGCTTTTTAGTTTGATGTAGTTCCACTTGTTTACTTTTGCTTTTGGTGTCACATCCAAGAAATCTTATAAAGACCAATGCTAAAGAACTTTTCTCCTATGTTTTCTTCTATTAGTTTTTCAGTTTCGAGTTGATCATTTAAATCGTTAATCCATTTCAAGTTAATTTGGTGAATAGTGTAAGATAGGGATCCAGTTTCTTTTACATGTGGATATCAAGTTTTCTCAACACCATTTATTGAAGAGATTATCCCTTTCCCATTGAGTGTTCTAGGCAAACTTGTAAAATACTAGTTTACTGTATATACCTGGGTTTATTCCATGAATTACATATCTATTTATTTGTATTTTCTTCAGAGTCTTTAGTGTCAATATCTTATTGTTTTCAGTGTAGAGATTTTTCAGCTCCTCAGATAAATTTATTCCTAAGTGTTCGTCTTTTTTTTTCCTTTTGATGCTATTGTAATGGGATTACTATACAATTTCTCTTTCAGCCACTTCATTGTAGATGAATAGAAATGCAAATGACTTTTGTTTTTGCATTTCAGGTGTATTTATTACCTGAAGGGAGCCA
Organism: Pteropus alecto; assembly: GCF_000325575.1. Classification (NCBI taxonomy): domain Eukaryota; kingdom Metazoa; phylum Chordata; class Mammalia; order Chiroptera; family Pteropodidae; genus Pteropus; species Pteropus alecto. The sequence continues at coordinate 1,104,556 of NW_006435849.1, forward strand.
ATACAGAACTTGTCTAATTAAAAAAATAATAATAACCTCAAGATCGAAACGTGGCATAACCAGTAGTGCTTAGAATATAGAAAGATTTTCATTAATTCCTTGTAAATGTCTGTGTAAATAAAATAGATTATAACCACTTCTTTCCTGGCTACGAAACCAAAAGTCAAAGAAAACACCTATGAAAGAAAGCAAACAGGCCAATTATGATTTATGGCTCAAGCTAATAGCAATTTCTTATATTTTTAGTATTATCATTGCCTTACCATATACTATTTACTATAAAACATTTCACATATACATACAAATATATATAAGTATGTATACTATCTTATATTCATGCACATTACATGCTTCTCTAAGGAACCCAGACTCTGACTTCATAAACACCATCTAAGTCCACTTGAAAGGAACAAAAAAATGAATTGCAGGTTAAGGAGGGATTCTGGGTGTGCTCAAGATCTCAGTGTGCCTATTCTCCAACTAGGAAGCCAGAGTCCACATCCTCCTGGGAATCCTTGGTTGGAGTAGAGAGTGCAGGGGAAGGGATAGCAGAGAATATGGGCTACCTACCGATTTCACTGAAACTAATAATGACTTAAGCAGCAGGATATGTTACCATGCATTTTACTGCCTTTGTTTAGAAATACCCTCTTGTTGTCACACTGTGGCCAAAACAATGAAGGATGTCTTAGCTCTATGTGAGCTACTGAGCCAGGGTGGCTCTGAGGTCTGGAGAGTCCCTTAGCCCAGAACTCAGAAGAAACTCAGTGCAAGCCATATGCAGATCTGCGCAGGCCAGGTGCAGGAATGATCGATTTCTTTCATCTTTAAAGATGAGGTCAGTGCCCAAGGATGCAAGCATCTGAACTGTGCTCACATGTCCTTCCTTAGCTGCTTAATGAAGTGCTGAGGTGGATTGATGTTGCTCTCATGTCTACATCAATGCTAAGTTCAGAGATTAAGAATTGAAAGGCAGACACTGCTGGTGGGACTGCAAATTGGTACAGCCACTATGGAAAACAGTATGGAGGTTCCTCAAAAAACTAGGAATTGATCTACCATATGACCCAGCAATCTCTCTACTGGGTATTTACCTCGAGACTTGAAAAGCCATATTCAAAAAGATATTTGCACACCGATGTTCATAGCAGCATTATTCACAGGACATTGAAGCAACCAAAGTGTCCTATGATAGATGATTGGCTAAAGAAGCTGTGGTACATATATACAATGGAATATTACTCAGCCATAAGAAGAGATGAAATACTGCCATTTGTGACAACATGGATGGACCTCTAGATAATCATGCTAAGTGAGATAAGCCATACAGAAAAAGCTGAAAATCACATAATATCACTTATAGTTGGGATATAAACCTAAAAGCAACAAATGAACAGGAAAAACAAACAGAGACTCATGGACATGGACAATGGACTAGTGGTTACCAGAGGGTAGGGGGTGGTGGAGGATGGGGGAGGTAGAAAGGGTAAAGGGGGTCAAATTTAGGGAAGTAGAAATATATGGTAGCTGAAGGAAACTGGACTTTGTGTAGTAAACATACAATAGAATATATAGATGTCAAATCATAATGAGCTCCTGAAAATTATATAATTGTATTAACCAATGTTACCCCATTAAACTTAATAAAAATTAAAAAAAAAAAGATGTGGCAGACAGACACACACACACATACACACAATGAAAAAATAATCACCCGTGAAAAACGAAATTCTGCCATTTATGACAACATAGATGGACCTGCAGGGTTATGCTAAGTGAGATAAATCAGAAAAAACAAGTACGGTAAGATATTACTTATATGTGGAATATAAAAGAGCCAAACTCATAAAAACATAGAATCTTATTTACCAGGTCCTGGGAGTAGGAAATTAGATGTTGTTAAGGGTACAACTTTCAACTAGTAGTAAATAGGACCTAGAAATCACAGTGTAGTGAATACAGACAACAATATTGTATTATGATCATCAAACTCACTAAGAGACTGGATCTTAATTATTCTAACCAGAAAAAGGAAATAATAATTATGTGACTTAATAGAGGTGGTAACTATTGCTATGATGGCAATATATTACAACATACAAATGTATCAAAACAACATGTTGTAGGCCTTACATTTCCACAGTGTTACATGTCAAGTACATTTCAAGGGAAAAAAGAAAACTGCAAAAGAGAGCATAAGTATCAGAATGTGTTAAACAGGAGAAAAAATATCTGTGAGTTAGAAAACAGTAACTTGAAAGTACCCAGTCATAGGAGAACAAAGAAAGAAAGTGACAGAGTGATGGAAGACTGATCTATAGAATACCAACAAAATAGAAAGTTTTGAATTGTTAGAGCCTCAGAAGGAGTAGAGGGAGACAGGGGTGGTGGGAAAAAGCTTTTTAAAGAAATAATAGCTGACAATTTCCCAAATCTGAGGAGAGATTTGAATATCTAAATTTGTAAAGTTCATAAGTCACCAGACAAACTCAACATAAAGAGATCTTTGACCATATACCCTATAATAAAACTTTAAAAATCAAAGACAAAGAGAAAAATCTCAAAAGAGCAAAATAAAAGAAGTTTATACCTTATATGAGAATCTATCAGTGGATTTCTAAGCAGAAATATTACAGGCCAAGAAAGAGTGAAATGATATATTTGAAGTGCTCAAAGTAAAAACTACCAACCAAGAATATTCTGCCCAACAAAGTTGTCCTTCATAAATGAAGGAAAGATAAAAAAATTTTCAATACAAAAAAGTTGATGGAGTTTATCATCACTAGACCTGCCTTAGAAAAAAATGCTGAAAAATGTTCTCAGGCTTAATTAAAAAGACACTAATTAGTAACATGAAAACATCTGAGACTATGTAACAGACTATTAAATGTAAAGATATAGTTAAATTAAGAATACTCTTACACTAGAAAATGGTGGTGTGTTAAACAGTTAACCCTAGTATAAAGATTAAAGGGCAAGATTATTTAAAAAATAACTATAGCTATAATATTTTAATGTATAAATAATATAATATACAAAGGGATAAATAGTGACAGTATATACAAAAATTGAGTAAGGGGTAGTAAAGGTAAATTTTTAAATTTGATCAAATTTAAATCATCATCAGCATAAATAGACTGTTATATCTATAAAATGTTTTGTGGAAGCCCAATGGAACAACAAAGCAAAAAACTATAATAGATTCATAAAATATAAAGAGAAGAGAATCATAACATATCGCTACAGAAAATCATCAATTCAAAAAAAGGTAGCAAGAGAGGAAAAAGGGAACAAAAAACAACAAAACATCCAGAAAATAACAAAATGGCATTTGCTAAATCCTTACCTATCAATAATTACTCTAAACATAAATAGATTAAATTGTCCAGTCAAAAGTCATCGAGTGGCAGGATGGATAAAAAAACAAAACCTGACTATATGTTGCCTAAAAGAGACTCATTTCAGTGTTAAAGACACATGAGCTCCAAGTAAAGATTTGGAAAAAGATATTCTATGTAATTTGAAACGAAAAGAAAACAGTGACAGCTACACTTATTTTAGACAAAATAGACTTTAAGCAAAAAGCTGCAACAAGAAACAAATGCGGTCATTACATAACGATAAGGTCATCAATTCATCAAGAAAACATCACAAATATGCACCCAATATTGGAGCACCTAAATATATTAAGCAAAAACTAATGGGTTTGAAGGGAGTAAGAGATAACAATACAAAGAGTGTAGAGATTTTCAATACCCAACTTTCAACAATGAATAGATCATTCAGACAAAAAAATCAATACGGAAATATTAGATTTGAAATGTACTTTAGACTAAATGGATCTAGTGGACATAAATAGAAGAGTTCATCCAACAGCAGCAGAATACATATTCTTGTCAGATGCACACTGAAGATTTTCCAAAACAGCTCCTAAAATTAGTGACAAAACAAGTATTAGCAAACGTAAGAAGATTGATACCAAGTATTTTTTAAACCACAATGGTATAAACCAGAAATCGAGAACAGGATGAATTCTGGAAAATTTACAAATATGGAGAAATTAAACAACACATAATCTTGAGACAAATTAAAATGGAAACACAACATACCAAAACCTATAGGATTCAGTAAAAGCAATTCTAAGAGGGAAGTTAATAGCAACAAATATCTACATTAAGAAAAAAGTAAGTTCTTAAATAAAGAAGCTAACTTTACACCTCAAAGAATTAGAACAAAGTCAACCAAAAGTTAACCGAGGGAAAGACATTACAATGATTAGAGCAGGAATAAATTATTTTGAGACCAAGAAAACAACAGAAAAGATCAATGGAACTCAGAGATTTTTTTTTTTTGCAAAGATAAATAAAATTGACAACTTTTAGCCAGACTAAGAAAAAAAAGAGAAGCCTTTAATAATTCCAGAAATGGAATTGGAGACATAACAACTGATACTACAGAAAAACAAAGAATCATAAAGACTACCATGAACAATTGTATGCCAACAAATTAGACAACTTAGAAGAAATGAATAAAATGAATAAATTCCTAGAAACATATAATCAACCATTATTGATCATGAAAAACAGAAAATCCAAACAGATAAATAATGGAGAAGGAGATTGAATCAGATTTTTAAAATCTTCCAACAAAGAAAACAAAAAGACCAGATAGTTTCCCTAATGAATTTTACCAAATATTTAAAAAATTAAAACCAATCCTTCTCAAAGTCTTCAAAAAATTGGAAGAGGAGGAAACACTCTCAAATTCATTTTATGAGGCAAGAATTACACTGATACCAAAATCAGATAAGTACTAGAAAAGACAATTACTGACTGATATCCATGATTAATACAGATGCAAAAATTCTCAACAAAATATTACCAAAGTGAATTCAACAGCACACTAAACACATCATACACCATGATCAAGTGGGTTTCATCCATGGGATGCAAGGTTGCATCCACAAATATATATCAATAAATGGGATGCACTACATTAATAGAATAAAAGATTTTTAAAAATCTTATGATCATATCAATAGATTAGAAAAAGCATTTGGCAAAACTACATCATGTCATGATAAAAATTCTTGGCAAATTGGGTATAGAAGAAACATATCTCAACATAACAAAGGCCATGGACAATAAGCCCACAGCTAACACCATACTCAGTGGTGAAAGTTTTAAATATTTCTCTAATATCAGGTGCCCAATCTCACCACTCCTATTCGACATAGTTTTGTAAGTCTGAGACAGAAAGATTATGTGAGAAAAAGAAATAAAAGCATCAAAATCAGAAACAAAGAAGTATATTTTCTTTATTTGAAGGTGGTATAATTTTTTAAATTAAATTTATTGGGGGTGACATTGGTTAATAAAATCAGCCATAAATAAAGACAAAATACTGCCATTTGTGACAACATGGAACAATCCTGACATTATCATGCTAAGAAAAATAAGTCAGAAAAAGTTGGGAACCATATGATTTCACTTATATGTGAGATATAAATTGGAAAGCAAGAAACAAACAAGAAAAAAAAAACAGAGACTCATGGACTCAGACAATAGTTAGTGGCTACCAGAGAAAAGTGGGAGGGAAAGAGGGTAAAGTAAAGGTAATATATGGTGAAGGAAGGAAATTTAACTTTGAGTAGCGAATGCTATGATTTTATATATAGAAAACCCTTAAGACAACACCAAAATACAGTTAGAACTCATCGACCAATTTTACATTAGCAGTTGCTGCTTCACTTTGCACTTTATATTATGTCATGCTGGACCCTGCCTTTCAGGGTCAGGGATTCTCTATTTCTTCTTTTTTCTTATTGATCATAAGAATATTGCACAAGACAGCAGCTAAGTAGAGGTAGAAGATGAGGCAAAAAGGAAGGCCAGAGTAGTGATACTGATAGATTATCATTTGTATTCATGTATGTTGTTTGTTTTTTTGAAGTAGAGCAATCAATGAACTCCCCAGAAATGAAAGATAGGGTACTGCAAGGTACTCCTTAAAGTGTATGTTTTAACCAGACAGAAATTCACTCACCAAATTTAAGTCCTTTATCTTTGTCTAGGTGTCTAGAAATAGCACCAACCCGGGACCAGCAGCAAGTGGGTCTTCTCTGAACTCTGCTTTCCTCTGAGCTGTTCATGAAGGAAGGAGGAGTTGGATAGAGTGGCAGTGGAGCTAGGATGAGGCAAATTTCTGCTCTAAGAGGTTTTTCTAGAGGAATCCTGACCTGAGGGTTTTCTTTTATGGCCTACAGACTCAGACAGGCCACCTGTATTAGAACCAAATTATCCAGCTCATCATCAATAATTGATGGGATGTCATAAGAGGGTTACACAATCATCTGTGTAGTAGTTTTACTAAACTGTGGAACCTGACTTAAAACATGATAAAAACAATCAGAGAAATCTATACTGAAAGACATCCTGAAAATAATGGATATTTTTTAAAATTGCCAGTATCACAAAAGATGAAAAGAAGAGTCGCGTGCAAGTTTTCTAGGGTAAGGAAACCAGAGTCAAAAAGTCAAGACAACTAAATGAATTCTTTATACTGTGATTGGATCCTGCATCATAGATGAAAACATGTATAAAGCCGCGATTACATCTGTTGCGGAGACGGTTTGGAAGAAGTCGGAGTTTGGAAATGTGTAACTTATATGGATAAAGGAGAGGAGGATGGACAATATTGGCCTCCCAACCCCTTTCTCCATGGCCTTTTATTAAGTTTCACAACAATGCTAGCTTTGTAATTTAGTAACAGTTACTATCAGGTCAGTAGATACAAGCTACAGCCAACTCCCAGATTCAGCCTCAAAGCCACCTCCGTGTTCTCAGCTATTTCCTCTCAAGTATCTTTTTCTTATCCTCTTATGTATCTTTTTCTAGTACCTAGAGCAAGAAGTCTCAGAATCCGTCAGGCGTGTGTGCCCTCCCTCCAATGTGTCCTTGTGTACAAGTCCACATCTTCTTCCGTTGTTCTTGTTGCTCCAAGCACCAGACATCCTGCCAGGACCGCAGGCATCTCTTACAACACACATCACTGGGGGAAATCTGTATACAGCCTCTAGTAAATGACCATACAACAGCAGGGGTAATGTACTGAGTTGTGATAATTGTATTGGGGTAATGTAGAAGAATGACCTTAGAGTTAGAGATATTTGCCCCTTCTGATACTGGAAGGGGCAAATATCGAGATGTCTGCATGTTATTGACACGCAACAAAAAGAATATAGAGAGGAAGATGTGGTTAAATGTCAAAATTTAGTGATTATAGATAAAGAGTATAGATAAATTATGATTGAACTATTCCTCATTAGCCCTTCTGTTACCATGACCCTGCATTTCTTATGCTCTCGAAACCTCATGTCCCTGAGAATCTTCACTTCTCTGGATGCTTTGACTCTTAAAATCATAATATCCTTTAATCCTTCTGTGATCTTTGAAATGCTGGTGCTTTTAACCATCTGCATTTTCTCTCCTTGTACCCTTTATCTTCCATATTCCCATGCTCCCTGCACCCCCATATTATGCCTATGCTCCCCTTTCTATGTGCTCTCTTTCTGACCATGCTCTATTTCACACCCACATTGTTGCCCCTTATACCCTCCAGCTTTCTTGCCATGCATCTCTCCCTAAAGAGGCAACACTCACAGCACATTTTAAATGATGCGCATTGTAAACACTGTCCTGGGGGGTTGTTGCAAGTTTGTAAGGAGGATAAAAGGTGCAAATAGTCATCTTGAGGTTGAAGGCACTACCATTCTTCCATATATGAACATGTTATCATGATACACACATGCACTGTGGTTGTGGAGTGTGTTCATGTGAACATGACTGTGATTGTATGAGTTCATATGTGTTGCTGTCAGTGTGAATGAATATGAGTTGAATTTGTGGTGAATGTGTAGATGAGGGTGCTTGTGATAGAGTATATGGGCATGTGTGTGAATGTATGTCTTTGACTGTGAGTGTGCATGCATGTGAGTGGTTGTGTCTGTGTGATATAAGTATGACCTATCTGCCATTACAGCTCTAATCCCTGACTTAAAATCCAGGATAACTAGATGCAGAACTGGGAGCAAACTTTGGAATTGTTAATTAGACATATCAAAAATTGGTTTGTATTCATATTTTACATTTCTTCATTATAAAAGTAAAGAGTGCCCATTATATAAAATTCAACAACAAAAACAAACAAATGTAGAAGACTATGGTAATTATTCAATGTTCTTGAACTGAGTAAGGAGAAAAAATTATCTGATATTTGAAAAAGGGTAGACAACACCCATTAAATCATCTGATGACGGTGCTTTTATTTGCTTCTTTATTAATAAAATCTTTCTTCTATGTCTCCTCTTTTGTTTAGAATTCTTGTTATTACTCAGGTTAACATTGTTCAATTATCATCTAACTTTCATTGGTATTGTGTTATACAAACAAATTCAAGAGTTTCTAATGCACATTAGTGGCTTCATATTCTTCCTTTCACTTGTATCTCACTGAATAACTTTTACCAAGTACTTTGTTAGATTACACATTTATGCTCATAAATTAGAAGATGGTACATTTCAGTGGTCTGCAGGTTAGTAAAGAATACATTTTTAGTCAGAACAACTCAGTGAAGCAGAAAATCCAATGAGACAATGAGCTTTGCTGCCAGCTCATCACATGTCAGACCTCAGGATTCCTTGCTTCCTCTGTATGAGATCCTCATACCTCCAGGGATCTTGGAAAAGGAAGTGACTTTCCTAATTTCAGCAATGGTCTCTCTGGAGATGCTGAGTAGAAGGCTCTAATTGTTCTTAGTTGTTAGCAATTGGGATTTTTCAAAATTTTATTTTCTTAGTTTCAAATATACAGTACATTGGTTAGACATTTATATTGTTTATAAAATGATCCCCCTAATTGCTCCTTCTCTCCTCTGGTTTTCCACCTAGCCAACATAGTAATGCTAACTGCATTCTTTAAGTAATACCCCCCATTCCCATGACCATCTATCAACTGGTATTTTGTACTACTTTATCTATCAACTAATATTTTTGTACTATTTTGTACTACTTCACCCCATTCTCCCACCTCCCCAACCCCCATGTCCTCTGTCACCAGATTGTCTCCTATATTTGTGAGTCTATTTTTGATTACTTTGTTCTTTTTTTTGTTAGATTCCACATATATGTGAAATCATATGGTATTTATCTTTCTCTGACTTATTTTGCTCAGCATAATAACCTCTAGGTCTATCCATGTCATTGCAAATGGTAGGATTTCATTTTTATTAATGGCTGAGTAATATTCCATTCTACATATGGACAGTAACTTCTTTATCCAATCATCTGTTGGTGGGCATTTAGGTTGCTTCTATCTTGGCTATTGTAAATTGTGCTGCCATGAATATAGGCGTGCATAGATCTTTACGAATTATTGTTTTGATTTTTGTCAGATAAATACCCAGAAGTGCAATTGCTAGGTCAAAAGGTATATCCATTTTTCATCTTTTGAGAAACCTCCAGACTGTTTTCCATAGTGGTTATATCAATTTGCAATACCACCAACAGCAACTGAGATTTTTTTAAAAAATTAACTCTCTGGTCAAGGGAAGATGGTGGACTAGGTAAAAGCAGGATTCGCCTCCTCCCAGGACCACATTGAAATTACAGCCAAATTATAAGATAATCAACATGGAGAATCACCTGGAGTCCTGCTGATCATAACACCTACATCTGATAATATAAAAGAGCCACATCAAACCTGGTAGGAGGGCAAAGTTGCAAATCGGGCTGGACCCGCACCCGTGGATGGTGGAGGATCACCGGGAGGGAGAGCAAGGATGCAGAGGCTCTCCTGAAGGAGAGGAGGGGCATCCTGGTTTCATCTAGGGGCTCTCCAGCAAAAGGTCCCAGCCCAGGGAAGAGGAGATTTTAATAACTCTGACTATAGAAATTTGAGGGGATTCTGGCCATCTGGGTGAGACAGAAGGCGACTGAGCCTCTAGACATCCCTTTGAAGGACCCGTGCAAAGGCTTTCTGACCTGCGGACACTCACCAGGGACATTGTGGTGGGTCAGAGGCTCACATGGGATTCATCCTGAAAGTTTCCATTACCTGGAGTCAGAACAAGGGCTGGAAAGGCAGCCACCATTGTGCCTTAGTCCGGATCCCCTACAAGGTAATCTACAGACTAAGCCAGCTTGATTGTGCAGACTCCTCCCACAGAGCCATTAGGAAGCACTGGTCTGAGGGGATCAGCCTGCCCCACCTAACCTGCAGACTGCCGGAGTTAGCTGTTCCTGGATGGCTGCCAAGCCCTGATCTGACTGATTCAGAGCCAAGTATTCACAGTGGGGCAGCCATCGTTGTGAGAGGCCTTTCCAATCCCAGCAAAAGCAGCCAGCCCTGTAAGCTACATTTCCATTCCCAGTGGGCGACCAGTGCTGTGAGCTGCATTTCAACGGTAGAGTTAGGCAGATCGCTGCTGCCAATACAAACTTGGGCAGTGATGGGGGACCTGTGGGCCAGTCTCAGACAACAGCTGGTCTAGCTGTAATATGGGTTTTCTGCGGGAACTCACAACAGTTACCAAATTTGCAGCAAGACTGAGGCTGTATTGATCTGATTGCCATTGTCTCTATGAAACCCCGCCCCACCCTACCCACAAATTGCCCCAGGTGGCCCATTAACAGTGAACTACCACAGCCCTGCCCTTCCCTCCCCCTGCCCCACCCCCCCTTACAATCACCTAATCCACACAGGCAACACACTTTGGCTGGCACAGGGTCATCGCTGCACGAAAATCAATGGCAGGCAGAACTTTGCTGCCTGCAAGAGTTGCAATACTGTGTCTGGGGAGCACAGGGGAATGCCCCTGATGGCAGCTGGTCTCACTGTGATCTGGGTCTATAGCGGGAACACCCCGGCACAGAAGTTGTAGCAAAACTGAAGCTATATTGGCCGAATGGACCTTGTTGCCTTGAGATCCGACTTCTCCCAAGCTACAAAGTGCCTGCAGCCCATTGACAAGCAGTCTCTTGTGCCCTACTTGGCTCTGGGGTTGAGCAGTTAGCTCAGGCAACAGATCTTGGCTAGCGCAGTAAGCGCATTTTGAAGGAAACAGTTGTGGACAGACCACTGTAGCTTGTACAAGCTGCAATATCTCTTAAGGGGATTGCAGGGGTCTGTATTGGCCTGACAGCCCTTAACTCCCTGAGCTCCTGCCCCATATAATACATAAAGTGCCCGCTGCGCATTGATAGGCAGCTATCCCTGCTCTAGGGTAGCACATTTAGGCCCAGGATGGGCAGCAGTTGACCTTGCTACAAGTGGAAACTTGTACAGCCAGCCACAGAGACAGCGTGGGCAAGTAAACTGACACTGCAGTGGCAGGGGGAAATTTACTCATTAGACCCAGGAGACTCCCAGAGTCCCTGCGCCACTCAACACACATATCACCCAGAGGCTCATCCAGTTTCAGAGACTAACAGGCAACTGATAGGCAGTATCAGGCCTTGCGGAGCACCAGTCCCTCTGCTAAACTGCCATAGGTCAGGGATGGGGGATAACGAAGAGCTGCTTATAGCATTGTCTCTTCCACTCACCTATAGATCCAGCATTGGCAACAACCATCAGTGGATAGCTTTGTATTTCTCCCAGGTAACCCTTAGCAATTAAAAGCAGCAGATGACATTGGCCTATGAGGGAGCCCCTCCCAAGGGGCCATAAAACCATCGCATCTGGAAGCTGGCACCAGACCACACAGGGCAACTCCTGATTAGTTCCAGTCGTGATACACACAAAGGGTGGTTGCAACAAGTACACAAGCCAGCTAGGGAAAATCCCACTCAGGGGGTCAGCCCACGCACAACTCTTATCCTGAGGGTGCAGCCAATTCCCACAATTAGCCTGAATGTTAATCCCACCCACTGATCTACTAACAACAATAAAGCCTTGGCAACAACAGAAGATCACACAAAACCTACACCACCAGAGCTCCTGGCACAAGGGATCAGGGAGAGTACACCACTGGACCACACAGGACACCTTCCACATTAAGCCATCTTGCCAAGGCTGAGAGATGAAACAAATATTCCTGACACATAGTAAAGAACACAGAGAGGCTAATAAAATGAGAAAACAAAGAAACATGCCACAAATGAGTCAACAAGAGAATACTCCACAAAATAAGCTAAATGACATGGAGGTAAACAACCTACCAGAGTCAGAGTTCAAAATAATGGTTACAAGAATGCTCAATGAACTTATGAGGAGAATGGATGAGCACAATAAGAGCATAAAAAAGGACACAGAAACCATAAAAAAGAACCAGACAGAAATGAGGAATACGATAATGGAAATAAAGAATACACTAGAAGGATTCAACAGTAGACTCGACGAAGCAGAAGATTGAATCAGCAAATTGGAAAACAAGGTAGCTGAATTCACCCAATCAGGACAATAAAAAGAAAAAATTTTTTTTTAAATGAGGATAGTTTAAGAGCCCTCTGGGACAACAAGAAGCGTAAAAATATCCAAATCATAGGAGTACCTGAGGAGGAAGAGAGAGAACAAGGGATTGAGACTCTATTTGAAGCAATAATGACAGAAAACTTCCCTAACCTGGCAAACGAATTAGACATATACGCTCAGGAAGCACAAAGAGTTCCAAACAAGAGGAATTCAAACAGACGTACACCAAGACACATCATAATTAAAATGCCAAAGATAAAGAGAGAATCTTAAAAGTAGCAAGAGAAAGGAAGCTGGTTATTTACAAGCATACTCCCATAAGAATGTCTGCTGATGTTTCAATGGAAACTTTGCAGGCCAAAAGAGAATGGCAAGAAATATTCAGTTATGAAAAACAAGAATCTGCAACCACGGATACTCTATCCAGCAAAGCTTTCGATTAAAATGGAAGGTGAGATAAAGAGCTTCCTGGACAGAAAAAAAGCTTAAGGAACTCATCACCAACAAGCTAGCATTACAAGAAATGTTAAAGAGTCTTTTGTTAAAAAGAGAAGGGGTAAAAAAGAAAGTAGAAATAACAAATATGAATAATAAAATGACCGTAACAATGTACCTATGAGTAATCCCTTTAAATGTAAATGGATTAAATGCTCCAATCAAAAGACATAGGATAATCGAATGGATAAGAAAACAAGACCCATACATATGCTGTCTACAAGAGACCCCCTTCAGATCGAACGACACTCACAGACTGAAAGTAAAGGGATGGAAAAAGATATTTCACGCAACCGGAAATGAAAAAAAAAAAAAAGCTGGGGTAGCAATACGTAGATCAGATAAAATAGACTTTAAAACAAAGCCCATAATAAGAGATAAAAAGTGCATTACGTAATAATAAAGGGATTGATAAATCAAGAGGACATAACACTAGTTGATGTGATACAGCACATTAATTAATCAAAAGATAATATCATATGATCATATCAATAAATGCAGAAAAAAGATTCAACAAAATCCAGCATGCATTTATGATAAAAACTCTCAGCAAAGTGGGAATAGAAGGAACATACTTCAACATATAAAGGCCATATATGACAAACCTACAGCTAACATCATACTCAATGGGGAAAGGCTAAAAGCATTTTCCTTAAGATCAGGAACAAGACAAGGATGCCCACTTTCACCACTCCTCTTCAACATTGTATTGGAAGTCTTAGCCACAGCAATCAGACAAGAAAGAGAAATAAAAGTCATCCAAATTGGAAAGGAAGAAGTAAAACTGTCGTTTTTTGCAGATGACATACTATATTAAAAGAACCTTAACGATTCAATCAAAAGTCTATTAAAACTGATAAATGAATTCAGTAAAGTAGGAGGATAAACAAATAATATTCAGAAATCAGTTACATTCTATACACCAGTAATGAATTATCAGAAAGAGAAATTAAGAAAACAATCCCATTTACAACTGCATAAATTGAAGAAGATACAAATAAATGGAAGCATATACCCTGTTCATGGGTAGGAAGAATCAACATCATTAAAATGGCTATATTACCCAAAGCAATCTATAGATTCAGTGCAATCCCTATCAAAATACCAATGGCATTTTTCAGAGAGCTAGAACAAATAATCCTAAAATTTATATGGAGCCAGAGAAAACCCCAAATAGCCATGGCAATCTTGAGACAGAAAACAAAGTTGGAGGTATCACACTATCTGATATCAAACTATATTACAAGGCTACAGTAATCAAAACAGCATGGTACTGGCATAAAAACAGATACATTGATCAATGGAACAGAATAGAGCCCAGAAATAAATCCAGATGGCTAACGGACATATAAAAAGATGCTCAAGGTCACTAATCATCAGATAAATGCAAATTAAAACCACAATGAGATGTCACCTCACACCTGTCAGAATGGCTATCATCAATAAATAAAAAAACAGCAAGTGTTGGCAAGGGTGTGGAGGAAAGGGAACTCTCATATATTGTTGGTGAGATTGCGAATTGGTATAGCTGCTATGGAAAACAGTATGAAGGCTCCTCAAAAGATTAAAAATGGATATACCTTTTGACCCAGCAATTGTACTTCTGGGTATTTATCCAAGAAAACTAAAACAATAAGTCATAAAGATCTATGCACCCCTATATTCATGGTAGCATAATTTACAATAGCCAAGATATGGAAGCATCCTAAATGCCCATCAACAGACAATTAGATAAAGAAATTATGGTTCATATATACAAATTATGGTTCATATATACAGCCATTAAAAATATAAAAATATAAAATCCTACCATTTGCAATGACGTGGATGGACCTAGAGGTTGTTATGCTGAGTGAAATAAGTCAGAGAAAGATAAATACCATATTTCACTTATATGTGGTATCTAAGGAACAAAAAGAACAAAGTAATCAAAAACAGATTCACAAATATAGTGGACAATTTGGTGACAGAGGGAAGGGAGGTTGGGAGGCTGCGAGAATGGGGTGAAGGGTTAAAGAAGTACAAATTAATAGTTGATAGTTGAGCATGGGAAGCATGGCAGAGGGAATGTAGTTAGCATTAATATGATGGCTATGTGGAGCGCCAGGGGAGGGAAGGAAAAATTGGGGGGTATCATTTTATGAACATTATAGATGTCTAACTAACGTACTGTATAGTTGAAACTAATTTAAATAGTTATTTTAAAAATTAATTTTCTTATGTCCCCGAGCCTGCGCTGTCATAACCAGTACACATGAAATTATAATTGCACTTCCAAAGGGAAGTGAGGCCATAGAATCACAAACCTCTATCTCAGGGTTTGGCTGCCTCCTTTTCATATATGCAGCAGCTATTGGAACCTGCACACTGAGTCTTCCTTACTGGCAGTAGAAAAGCATTACATATTTTGTTTCAGTCTGAGAGACAGAGTCTCTAAGGGAAGGAGGCATATTAGGAGTCTGGGTAGGTGGTTATGTCAGTGAAGGAAATTCTCTGGAGTGGAAAGAGCTCGACTTCCAAAGCTACACAGGAATGTAGAAGTCCTGAGGCAAGAGCAGACCTAGTAGAGAAAATGGGGCTTCTAGACCTACACCAATCCGTGGTGGCTCTTAGTGTCATTTAATATAGTCCTTACTGACAGTTTTTAATCCAAGTGATAATGAAATCTGTTTTTTTAAGATGCTGAAGGATTATAGTTTTTAAATCCATCTTCTCAGTATATCTTCCAGAAATCACAAATTAACATTTCAGGATTATTGGGCGAGTGCCTGTAATACATCCACACTTGTAATAAAGAGCAGGATGGATTCATTGGAATCATGTAATTCTTTCCAAAAGTGTCTGAATGTCAGTTTCTGGAAATGTTTTTCTTTTATCTATGGTTATGATGCACTTAAAGGAAACATCAATTCTCTCTCTACTGGGAACATCTATGGTCTGATGACTATAGTGAGACTCTTGAAGTTAGAAAAAGTTTAAGGAAAGGTAACTTTGTATGTTTCAGACAGCAGTTTTCATGCTCAAATTCATTTTGTGATATTTTCTCCAGTTTAAAAAGTTTATCAATCCCAAGATCAACAAACCTTTCTCTACTTTATGCCATGTACAAGATTTCACAAATTTTATCTTTGTTAATACTTTAAGTCATGTATGAATAGGTAAGTATGTGATCTGAAAATAGAAATCACTTTATTTCTACAGTATTTTTATCAAAGATAAAGTTTGATATCTCATAGGGTATCACAGATTGTTTCATAATGGGAAACAACTGTCCATTTACTGTGACATTGCACTTGTGACTCTGGCATAAAAGTAAAAGTCTTTCCTAATATTGAGTCAACTTTGCATTCATTAAGTCCAAGTATGTAATAAGACAGATTATTTTAGTATTATACTGCAGTAAGTTGACCCAATTTTACTAGGAACTCTAAAATCTTTATTCATTATCAATGTTGACCTATAAATGTTTATACATAAAAAGAAACTTGTGAAAACCAAAATTATCATAAAATACCATCAATCTCAAATAAAATAGCAAGGTATAAGAAACAAATCAAAGCATGTATATGAACTATTTGAACATCCAGCTGTTTTGATTTGAGTGTAGCAAAGTGGTTATGAGCACTGTCCTTGCTACAAGCCCACTCTGCTCCTATGCAGTGTGTGTATTTTGACAAATTGACTAACTCTGTACCTGTTTTCCTCTGAAAAATAAAAATAAATGCATGAGTTATGAATAGTAAACTTACTATTGTGTAGTGTTCATGCCAATGATTCATACAAACTGTTATTTAAAAGTTAATACGGTCTTTCAATCAAGATGGTAGAATAGGAAAATGTTGTGCTTGCCTCCTCTCATAACCACATCAAAGTTACAACTAAACTACAGAAAATCCATCATTGGGAATCACCTGATATCTAGCTGAACACAAGTCCTACAACTGAACTGGGGACATACAAAAGAGGCCAGCTCGAGACTGGTGGGGAGAGGCGGGGTCAGAGAGGCAGAATGGACTTGCCCGACACCCATGTTTGGTGGTTGAGAATCAGGAGGGATATCTTGGCTGCAGAGGTCCCGCCTGAGGAACAAGGGATCTCAGGTGCACACCAGGCTCACGAGCCCAGGGCTCTAGTGCTGGGAAGAGAAGTTCCCACATCCTCTGTGAAAACCAGCAGAGCTTGTGGCCAAGTGAGGAGGGCGGCTAGTGTCACAGACATTCCTCTTAAGGGGCCAACACACAAACTTACTGACAAACTCACTTGCTCTGAGTTCCAGTATTGGGAAGCAGCTTGAAAGACACCAGAGACACACAAAGATGAGCCATTACTCTAGTCTATCAGAGCTCTGCTGTGACTGGATAAGGAATATCAATTCCCCTAATTAGAAAAATGTAAATTATTTTCACAATAGTGTTTATTCACTCATCTCTCTTAGAATCCTAGTGCTATTATTAAAGCCATGTTATGGGCAAGTAGTGACCAAGACAACTGAAATTTTCCACAAAATTAATTTGGATACTAAAAAACTATAACTGCAATTTTAAATAAAATGCTATATATCAAAAATTTAATAAAAATTAAATTTTTATTAATGCTTTAGTTGAAAAGTTCAGAATCTCTGCACTAATAAAAGCTTAAGTACTAAAACAATCTGGAGATAAAAAATATTTGAGTGTGTAACTTTCGATATGACAAATTAAAGCTTTCCAAAATTCAATTGGCAAAGGAATTTAGGGAAAATTCTATCAAAAAAAAAAAAGAGGCTGATATTGTATGGCCATTTAAGAAACTGATTGACAAAAATGAACTCATGAAAAAATAAAGTGACACGGGGTCAAGGTGGACAGCAAATTCAGTTTGGCCAAGTAACAAATTTTGCATATTCCATCTTAGAAGGATGGTTATTTATCTGAAATATAAAGTTATGGAGAAACCTAAGCATATTAAAATTATGATAATATGAAAATGATTCTTTCAAAGGAGAGCACAAAAAGGTGTGCTTACTGATTTTTAAAGATATCAAGTGAGTGTCAAAAACTTTAAAATAGTGTCTTGGATCAAATGGCATAAATTTGGAATCTGTAACAGGTGATTTTTTCTTTATTTAGATATGCCAACTGACCATATGGGTAAAATGAGTTTGGGGAGTTGTACTCTTATGTCTTCAGTCTTTAAAGTGAGTAAGTAGGTTTATGGTAAAGCCTGTCAATAAACTCAGAGATTATGAATAATCATTTGAAAAGAGGAAGTTTTGTTGTTATTGTTTATAGGGAATTTGTGACTTCTGGATTTCTATAGGAACAGAATGGATATTCCCCTAATCTTCAGAAATATTTCAATCTAGCTCTCTCTATAAGTACATTACAAACCTGATTCAAAATATTAAGCACTAAAAAATAAATAAAACAATTACTTTGGCTTAATGATACTTATATATGTCATCATATATTGAGAATATACATATACTGAACTCTGTGCAATAAGAATAAAGGCACACAAGGAGGTTGCAGGCTTGGGGAGCTGAGAATTCCTTATATCTTTCTTAGTTGCTAATTTCCAAAAACAATGACAAGTTTCTATTATGAGGTCATAATAGAAAATTTCAGTTGTCTTGTGCATGTACAACTCCAAAGGGAGACTGTTATGTTTTTTTTTTTTTTTTCATCATCATCTCTGGAGGCTAAGTCTCTCACAGAGGGGAGCAGGCAATGCTGAGTCTGACACGTGAGCAATGGCAGCAAAACTCGTGTGCTATGCTGGTTTCTATGTTTCCATGAGAAATTCAAATTGAGTTATTTTCTAGTCTTCAGACCACTGAGTTTCAACATAATTTATGAGCAAAGAAAATAATCAAACAACTTGAGAAGTATTTTCAGTGATACAATTACAATGAGTAGATGACAATATTGTCATTAGGCTACTTTGCAAAACTCAATGCAAATAACTAGGGAATAACATGAACATTTGGTGGAAAAATATAATCAAACAATATTAATCCTAGAATAAAATTTCTAAAGAGAAAAATATACATAAAGACAGAGACTGTTATAAAAGAGCCTGTCACAAAAAAAGGACCAGGAATAAAAGGCTGAATAAGCAGATTCTATCATTTCAAAAAAATATCAGATAAGCTAGTTCTACCTAATAGTCCAAGAGCATTGAATGGTTGACACAGTATTCACACTTACTTTTTTTTTAGTAAGCATTAATTTTGTAATTATTAAAGTAGTATAAAATGACTTAGACCCTCTCACCTTTTAAACATACAAATCCACGTTTGGCCCGAGGTCACTATCCGATGCCATCACATATTCCAACTCACACATTAGAATTCTAAAAGTGGACAACTCATATTCTATATACACACATACAAATACACATACAAAGACCACATCTACACACTAACAGATGAAAACCCATACATGCATTAACACTCAAACATCTGAATACATAATCACAGGTACTCACACACACAGAAACTTACATACTCTGTCACACCACATACACACCACATACAGACTCACAGTCACATTCATACACACATAATGAAACACAATGACATAAGGTCACGTAGTCACACTCAAGTTCATAAAATTTCAGTCACATGAGAGAGCATACCTCAATAAAGTTTATATGTGCAAAAACAGTAATAACTACTGTTTTCTGAAGGCCTGAAAACAGTAGCTATTTCTGTCTTATACTCCTTCCAACACAGAAAACTCCACAGGACTATATTTACAATATGCAGTACTTAATGAGCATGCAAACATTGCTACTTTAGATCGAGGTGCATGGAGTGAAGGCTGGAGAGTTTGGAAAAGTGATAGTGCATTGGTGATGACACAGTAGAGTAAGAGAACACAGAAAAAAGAGAGGAAAGGGATTAGATAGGACTGCAGAGAGCCGGCGGGCCCAGGGAAACAAAGAGTGCAGAAGGGAGAAGACGGAGGATCTGTGGGTGTTTCTGATGGCTCTGTAACTAATCACTAGGTGGTTAAACAAACTAGGTAGCTAAACAAACAGAAATAGATTCTTTCAGTTCTGGAGGTGCCTAGAAGTCTGAAATCAAGTTGTTGGCGGGGTCATACGTTATTTAAAGTCATTCCTTGTATCTTTCCAGCTCGTGATAGTTGTTGGCAGTCTTTGCCCTTCCTTGGCTTGTAGATGTATCACTCTAATCTCTGCTTCCATGGTCACATCATGTTCTGTGTCCAAATTTCCATCTTCCTAAAAGGATACTGCGAACTGAATACAGCAACATATTAAAAGGATTAGGCACCACGATCAAGTGGGCTTCATCCCAGAGGCACAGAAATGGCTCAACATTTGTAAATCAATTAATGTGATACACCACATAAACAAATTAAAAAATAAGAATCATATGATCATATCAATAATGCAAAAAAAAACCTTCAACGAGATACAGCACCCATTTTTGATCAAAACATTTAACAAAATCGGTATAGAAGGAAAGTATCTTAACATAATAAAGGCCATCTATGACAAACCCTCAGCCAACATTATACTTAATGGTGAAAAACTAAAAATCTTCCCTCTAAGATCAGGAACAAGGCAAGGCTGTCCACTACTGCCACTGTTATTCATTATAACATTGGAGGTCCTAGCAAGTGCAATCAGGCAAGAGAAAGATATAAAAGGCATCCAAATAGGAAATGAAGAAGTCAAACTGTCAGTATTTGTGAATGACATGATTCTTCTCTATATAGAAAACCCTAAAGACTCCATTAGAACACTACTAGACACAATAAACAAATATAGTAACATCTCTGGATACAAAATCAACATTAAAAAATCCATAGTGTTCCTATACTCTAACAACGAAGTGTCAGAGAAAGAAGTGGAAAAAATAATTCCTCTTGCAATTGCAACAAAAAGAATAAAACACCTAGGAATAAATCTAACGAAACAAGCGAAGGACCTATATAATGGAAACTATAAGACCCTATTAAAAGAAATCGAAGAAGATACAAAGAAATGGAAAGATGTTCCGTGTTCTTGGATTGGAAGAATCAACATAGTTAAAATGACCATATTACCTAAAGCATTATACAGATTTAATGCAATCCCCATCAAAATCCCATCGGCATTTTTTAAAAAAATAGAACAAAAAATCATCAGATTCTTATGGAAACGCAAAATACTCTGAACTGCCAAAGTCATTCTGAGAAAAAAGAACAAGGCTGGAGGCATCACTCTGCCTGACTTCAAATTATACCACAAAGTGACAGTAATCAAAATGGCATGGTATTTATTGGCAGAAAAACAGATACACAGACCCGTGAAACAGAATTGAGAGTCCAGAAGTAAACCCATATTTATATGGGCAAATAATTTTCAACAAAAAAGCCAAAAATATACAGTGGATAAAGAAAAGACTCTTTAATAAATGATTCTGGGAAAACTGGAAAGCCATCTGCAAAAAAATGAAACTATACAGTTGTCCATCACCACACACCAAAAGTAACTCAAAATGGATTAAGGACCTGAATATAAGACCTGAAACAATAAAATGCATAGAAGAAAACAGTAACTAAACTCAAGGACCTTGGACTTAAGAAGATTTTATGAATTTGACCTCAAAGGCAAGAGAAGTAAAATATAAAATAAATTAATGGTACTACATCAAACTAAAAAGCTTCTGCTCAGCAAAAGAAATCATCAATAAGGTAAGGAGAGAACCATGTGAATGGGAAAATATATTTGCAAGCATCACCCTAATATCTAAAATATACAAAGAACTTATACAACTCGCTAAAAGCTGACAAATGGCCACATGAAAAGATGTTCAACATCCCTCGCTATTAGGGAAATGCAAATCAAAATCACAATGAGATATCATCTCATATCTGTTAGAATAGCTATAATCAACAGAACAAGTAATAACAAATGTTGAAGAGGATGCAGAGAAAAAGGAAGCCTCATACACTGCTGGTGGGACTGCAAATTGGTACAGCCGCTATGGAAAACAGTATGGAAGTTCCTCAAAAAACTAAGAATTGATCTACCATATGATCCAGCAATCCCTCTACTGGGTATTTACCCTAAAGGCTTGAAAACCCATATCTGAAAAGATATTTGCACACTGATGTTCATAGCAGCATTATTCACTCTGGCCGGGACAGGGAAGCAACCAAAATGTTGTACAACAGATGATGGGCTAAAGAAGCTGTGGAACATTTATACAATGGTATACTACTCAGCCCCAAGAAGAGATGAAATACTGCCATTTGCGACAACATGGATGGACCTCAAGATAGTCATGCTAAACAAAATAAGCCAGATAGAAAAAGTTGAAAATCACATGATATCACTTATATTTGGGATATAAACCTAAATGCAACAAATGAACAGGACAGAGACTTATGGACTTGGGTAATAGACTAGTGGTTACCAGAGGGGTGGTGGAAGCGGGGTAGACAGAATAAAAGGGGATCAAATATGTGGTGAAAGAAATCTATGGGAGGTGAACACACAGTGTAAATATATATATGCCTTACTGTTAAAGTGTACAGCTGAAAGCTGTTGGATTTTGTTAAGCAATGTTGCTATAAAAAATAACTAAAATAATTTTTAAAAATTAAGAAAAAAAGGATACCAGTCATTGGATTAGGGACTATCCAAATCCATCATAACCTCATCTTACCTTATTTACACCTGTAAACATTCTACTGCTCAATAAGGTTACATTTACAGGTACTGTAGTTAGGACTTTATCGTATTGAGAAATGATTCAACCCACACCAATGCTATCAGGCACAAGGCAGTTAAATGTCTCTGAGAAGTACACTGTGGATTTTAAGGATATGAGGGGGAAGAGTGTGAAATAAAGTTAACATATGAGGGCTATTTTGTCAGCTGATGAAATGAGAGTGAAAGGAATCACAGGAGTGAAGGGAATAATGGAGATGGGGAGTTAATTCACAAAAGGAAGTTAAAAGGCAAGGTTGGTTAAAGGTTCAGGAATGTCATTGCCTATAAAGGGTTGAAGAATGTAAGGGTAGAAAGGATACTGGGTTGTGAATGAAGGTACTGGGGGTATTTAATGGTCCAGACAGAAGGCATGAGAAGGAAGGATGGAGCCTGGGGAACATAATGGACACTGAGTTAAAGTATGTGGAGTGGGATTAAGGGAGCTGAGAAGAGAGGGGGCACCAGTAGGCTAAAGGGCACAGGATAAGGAGTCAGAGATTCTTTATCTTGTGCCCTTAGAGGAATGGGTGTGGGGTCATGAGGAAACTAAGGACACCTGAGAATCAATGACTGGGTCATTTGAGGACAGAGGACACAAGATATGGGCTGAAGTCATTGAGATGGAGAGAGGATGAAGGGCAAAAGAGGTGTGAAGGTTGAAAAGGCTGGAGGTAACAAGAGAGGAGGGTTGGAGTGAGGGCTCTCAAATTAGGAAGAGAAGGGTTTCATAGGGATGGAGGTCTAAAATGCACAGGATGAACATTGGAGAGCAATAAAGAAGCCTATAAAGGTCATTTGGAGAAAGAGATTTAGGTTTCATGAATATCTAAAGGTCACTGGAGTGGAGGGATGGATGCCACAATGGAGGATAGAGATGGAAGAAGAGATGGAAGTAGGCATGATGGAGGTTGTAGGGGTGGACTGGACGCACTAATACACTCTTCTATTCATCAATTACCTGATTTGCATTCCATTCATGACTTAACTATGAACACTTTCTAATGTGAGCCCATCAGGCAAAAATCCTTCTTACATAATATACCTGTGATGAACCCTTCAACTGAGTATGTCGTAGAAGACCACAGGTAAAAGTTTGAGTGAATGATGAAGTACAAAATTCTCTTTTCTTTGGGGATACCAGGTGAAAGATGTGACCATGGAGGGGGTCATGTGGAAACCCGGAGAAACAAATTAATTCTGCCAAAAACCTGAATGGGCCTGGGAGTGATTCTCCCCCACAGACTGCAGATAAGAGTCCATGCCTGATGAAACTTGGATTTTTACTTTGTGAGACACTAAGCAGAGAGTCCAGTGAAGCCTGCTGGAATTCTGACTTATGAATCATGGAATGTGTTTTTAGGCTGCTAAATGCATGGTAATTTGTTATGGCAGTGATAGAAAACCACTATACACAGTAACAAACTTAATTATAAAATAATAAACATTATAAAATATGAAACTAGAAAATAAAGTTAAAATCACCGTTAATTATCCCCTCAATCAATAAGTTTGACTTCCACATGTATGTTTTCATCAGCTTTAAATGTATCCTCCTAAAGAAATTTCAGAATATGTATGACATTGTATTAACACACACGAGCATTAAAATATTTTGCATTTGGCTCAATATTTATATAAATACTTTCATATCAAACTTACTGTCAACCAAATTGCTTTCCTTAACCAATGATACATGATGGTAACGTTTTCACACCAGTAGAAATAAAACTACTGCAGTCTCTAAAACATGACCTCATATTCCATGATAATTGTGAATGAAACACTGTTTATATATTTACAGAGTTGAATGTGTCTTCTGCTATAAAACTCATGGAAAGTGGACCTTTGTATTGTGTATGTGTGAATTATCTAGGTCATTTTGAGTCATGAGATTGTTGCACCATCATGATTGTGCGTTATTTTTTCACAAATAAACCAATTTTAATAGATATTTTCTATTTATATATTGCCTTCTTCAAGAACCTTAGATGCTTTACAGACATTCTAATTAATTCTTATAATAACCCTGTGAGGTATCACTAGTTTTACAAGATAGAGAGACTGAAGCACATTGGTTAAGTGACTTGCCCAAGGTCAGACAGGTAAATTCACTGAAGAGCCAGAACCCAAGCACCTAAGCCTCCCATATTTCAGTTAAATACTTTGTGAAAGAATCTTTAATGAAAAATATCAAAAAATAAGTTATTAAAAGTAGTATGTTATGAAAATGAGGTCTTTCTACTGCCATCAAAGAAAGAAAAAAACTGTACACTGACAGCTAAGAGGAAACAAGAACCATATATTACACATTTCCTCTTCCTGAAGTCACACAGCTCCCATCTTAGGTTATCTTCTAAAGTTTCCAAGACAGAAGCCATGACCTAAAAGTGAGACAACTTAGAATATTTACTGTTACAAAATCTATGGAAAATTTTATTCCAATATAAAAAATAGCCATCCCCATAAATATGTATACAGATAGCAATCAGACACCATTTACAACTTAAGCCCACTTCTCATTTCATTTTTTTAAAATTAAATTTATTGGGGTAATATTGGTTAATAAGATTATATGTTTCAAGTGTACAATTCAGTAATGTCAATGTCATATTGCATTGTTCACCACCTAAATTGCCTTCCATCACCAAGTATTCTACCATTTACCATTGTCTCCCTCGTCCCGTTTCCCTCAGATAACCAAAAACTGTTGCCCATGTCCATGAGACTGTTTGCCTTGTTCATTTGTTGCTTTGTTTTATGTATCACATATAAGTGAAATCATATATGGTTCTCAAATTTTTCAATCTTATTTTGCTTAGCATGATAATCAAGATCCATCCATGTTGTTGCAAATGGCAATATTCAATCTTTTTTTTATGGCCATTGTATATCTTTTCTTAGTCCATTGTGTATATGCAATATATCTTTATCCAATCATCTATCAAAGGACATTTCAGTTGTTTCTATGTCTTGGCCACTGTAAATAATGCTGCTATGAACATCAGGGTGTAAATATCTTTTGAGGTGTTTTTAAATTGAGGATGGAGGGTAAATTCCCAGAAAAGAGATTGCTGAGTCATATAATAATTCTATTCTTAATTTTTTGAAGAACCTCCGTACTGTTTTCCAATTTACATGTCCACCAGCAGTGGAGGGTTCGCTCTTCCCCACAACCTCTCCAACACTTGTTACTTGTCATGCTGATGATGGCCATTCTAAGAGGCGTGAAGTGGTGTCTCATTGTGGCTTTTACTTGTATTTTTCTAACAGCTAGTGCAATTGAGCATCTTTTCATGTCTGTTGGCCATTTGTATGTCTTCTTGGGAAAAGTGTCTGTCAGGTCCTCTGCCCATTTTTTAATTGGACTGTTTTTTTATTGTTGGGTTATATGAGTTCTTTGTATATTTTGGATATTAGCCCCTTATTGGAGGCGTCGTTAGCAAATATCTTCTCCCATTCTGATGGCTGACTCTTGTTGATGTTTTCTTTTGCTCCACATTAGTTTGATATAGTCCCATTCATTTGTTTTTGCATTTACTTTCCTTGCTTTTGAGCTCAAATTCATAAAATCCTCTCTAAATCCAAGGTCTATGAGTTTAATAACTGTTTTCTTCTATGTAGTTTGTTTCAGGTGTTATGGATCTTTGTATGTTGATTCAGTATCCTAAAACTTTAGTTTGTTTCTAATAATTTTTTAGTGGAGTCTTTAGGGATTACTATATAGAAAATCATGTCATTTGCAGATAGTGACAATTTTACCTCATTCCCAATTTGGATGCCTTTTGTTTTGCATATTGCTCAAGTGAGGAATTCCAACACTATATTGACCAGTGGTGATAAAAGACAGCCTTGCCACGTTCCAGATCTTAGAGGGAAGGTTTTTACTTTTTCACCATTAAGTATGTAAGCTGCTTGTTTGTTGTATATGGCCTTTATGTTGAGGTACTTTCCTTCTATACACATTTCAGTGTTTTAATCATAAATGGATAGTATATCTTGTCAAATGCTTTTCTGTATCTATTAACATGATCATACGGTTTTTATCCTTCATGTTTATGTGGTGTACCACATTAATCAATTTGCATGTTAAACCATCCTTGTGCCCCTAGGATGAAGCCAACTTGACCATGATGTATAATCTTTTTAAATGCATTGTTGTATTAGATTTGCCAGCATTTCATTTAGGATTTTTGCATCTGTAGTCATCAGAGATATTGTTCTATAGTTTCCTTTTTGTGTGTTATCTTTACCAGGTTCTGGTATGTGGGTAATGTTGGCTTCATAAAATGAGCTAGAAAGTATTGCCTCTTCTTCAATTTTGGGAAAAAGTTTGAGAATAGGTATTAAATCTGAATGTTTGGTAGAATTCACTAGTGAAGTCGTCTGGTACTGGACTTTTACTTTTTTAAAAGTAAAAACTTCATGTTCCAATTTCCATACTGTTGATTGGTCTATTTAGATTTTCCAGTTACCTATGGTTCAGTCTAGGGTGACTGTATGTCTCCAAAACTTTGTCCATTTTTTCTAGGCTATTGAATTTAGTGGCATATAATTGTTCATAGTATTCTTGTATAATATTTTGTATTTCGGCGGTATCTGTCTGAACTTCTCTTTCACCTCTGATTGTGTCCTCTTTTTTCCTTACTGAATCTACCCAGGGGTTTGCCAATTTTATTCTTTTCAATGAACCATCTCTTTGTTGCATTAATTTTTCCTATTATCTTTTTGTTCTCAGTTCCATTCAATTCGGCTCTAATTTTGATTATTTCCTTCGTTCTGCTGACTTTGGGCTTCATTTATACTTTTCTGTTTTTAAAAAATGAAACATTAGACTGTAAATTATGAATTTTGCTTGTTTATTGAGCTAGACCTGTAACGATATGAACATTCCTGTAGGAAATTATCACCTTTGCTCTATTCCAGTTTTAACATGTCGCATTTTCATACGTTTTCCCAGACTCCAAGACAGACTTCTGAACAAGACATTTTTCAATAGCACATTTTTTAACCTCCATGTATGATTTTTTGTTTCTTTTTAGTTATTCTTCAACTTCAAAGCATTACGATCAGAGAATATGCTTGGTATGGTTTTAATTCTTAAATTTGTTGAGGCTTCTTTTGTGTCTCAACATATGGTCTATCCTTGAGAATGTTCCATGTGCACTAGAGAATGCATAATGTGATTTAGAATGAAAGGCTCTGTAAATGTCAATTATGTCCAGTTGGTCAAATGTGTCATTTAAGGTTATTTCTTTACTAACTTTATTTGGATGATCTATCCATAGGGGTATTTTGATCTCCTAGTATATTCATGTTTTTTTGTTTCCCCCTTTACTTCTGTTAATTGCTTTATATATTTTGGTCTCCTTGATTGGGAGCATATATATTATTCTGTTTTCTTGATATATGGTCCCCTTTATCATTATGAAGTGTCCCATCTTTGTCTCTCATTACGTTTTTTTAACCTTGAAGTCTGTTTCATCAAATACAAGTATGGCTATACCCACTTTTCTTTGGATGGCATTTGCTTAGAGTATTTTTCTTTCACCCCTTTGAGTCTATACTTGTCCTTGCAGCTGAGCTGTGTCTTGAAGGCAGCATATGGTTGGGTTTTTTGATTCAATCTTCTACTCTGTGCTTTCTTACTGGTGAGTTCAGTCCATTTACATTAAGAATGATTATTAAAATACAAGGTTTTCCTACAGCCATTTTATCATTTGTTTTCTGGTAGCTTGAAATGTCAATTGTTTCTTTGTCCTGTGGTTCTGTTATTTCAATTTGACAGTATCTTACAAATTTTTCCTGTTCCGTTTTGATTTACATTGTCTCAGTTCTGGATTTTCGGTGTGTGGTTACCACCAAATTTATTTTAAAAAGTTTCATAAACACAGTAGGCCTTTATTATCTGCATGTCTTATCTCCATTCTCCTTTGCAGATTCAGACCTTTAATCCCTCCCCTTGTTTTTGCTCTCAAATTATCTAGTGAGTTTGAGGTGCTGTATCTATTGTCTTTTAAAAATGTTTTACCGACTCTAACCATTATGTAATATTTTTATGTTCATAGTTTTAGTGCGTCTTGGAGAAGACTTTTTTGGATTGAAATAATTAGGTGTTCTGTTTGCCTCTTGGACTCAAGGACTCAGTTCTTTCTATAGATTTAGGAAGTTCTCGTCAACTATTTGTTTGAATAGGCTCTGTTCCCTTCCCCCTCTTCGTTCTGGTATGTCTATTATTCTTACATTGTTCCTTTTCTGATGGTGTCAGATCTAGTATTTTTTTTTTCATTCTCAAGCCTCACTTCTATCTGCATCATTTCCAGATTTGTCCTTGAAATATCACTAGTTATTTCCTACATCTGGTTTGCACTATTTCCTAAGCTAGCTATTTCATTCTTAATTTCTTCTAATAAGTGCTTCGTCTCTAGAATTTCTTTTTCTTTTTCTATATATATAGTAGATGGGTTTGAATGTCTTTTATCCATTTTGAGTTTATTCTTGTATATGGTGTAAAAAGGTGGTTGTTTCTTTTTTGCATGTATCTGTCCAGTTTTCCCAACAGCATTTATTAAATAGACTGTCTCTATGCCACTGCATACTGTTGCCTCCTTTATTATAGGTTAAATGACCATATGGGCACGGGTTTATTTCTGGACTCTATTCTGTTCCATTGATTGATGTGTCTGTTTTTACACCAGTACCATGCTGTTTCGATTACTATAGCCTTGTAGTATAAAGTAACATGATACCTCCAACTTTGTTCTTCTTTCTCAAGAATGCTGTGGCTATTCAGGGTCTTTTCTGGTTACATATATATCTTTGGATTATTTGTTCTAGTTCTAAGAAAAATACCATTGGCACTTTGATATGAATTGCACTGAGTCTATAGATAGCTTTGGATAGTATGAACATTTTAATGACATTAATTCTTCTCATTCATGAACACAGTATATTCTTACATTTATTTGTCTTCTTCATTTTCTATCTACAATGTCTTTATAAATTTCTGAGTTTACCTCCTTGGTTAAATTTATTCATAGGTATTTAAAAGGCATCCAAATTGGAAAAGAATTAAAACTGTCATTATTTGCAGATGACATACTATGTAGAGAGAACTCCGGAAATTCAACAAAAGAACTATTAGAACTTACAACTGATTTTGGTCAAGTAGCTGTATACAAAATTAATGTTCAGAAGTTAGTTGCGTTTTTATACACCAATAATGATCAGAAAGAGAAATTAAACAGTCCCATTTACAATGGCATAAAAAATAAAGTACTTTGAAATTACCAATTTGAAGCAACTACTTTTCCTTCTGAAGATATATATACAAAAATATACACTCACTCCTTCCTCCTAAGTTGTATAGTTAGCTTAATACATTCACGTATTGCAGTCAGTGTACAGCAAAGCAATGAAAATCTGTCATTGAAGCTCAGAAAAAGTTCAAAGAAAAATATAGGGTAAAATGTTATAGTGATTCAGAATTCGAAAAGGATAGCTCCTAATTTTTTTCATTATGACTGTTAGATGAGCATTTGTTAAACAGAGCACCCTGATACTGAATCATGAGCAGCAGTTAGACAAAAGACCCCAAGAGAAATTGAAATAGACAAGTTTATAACTCACAGGCCCTGAAAAAACACACAGCATGCTTCACGGGGCTACATGGGGAGGCCAAGGCAGGATGCAGGCAGAGTGGCATGACCCAGGGTACATGCTTTTATTAGGATCATTGGGAGGAGTCCCTTGGAGTTCACGAGTTAACTAAATTCAGATGGGTTAATTCAAACCATAATGAAGAAAGTTTTGGTAAAGCCTGCAGAGATATTACTTAAGTGGCATACAAGGTGAAACCCTGAGAGGCAAGGGAGACTTACCCACAGGGACTGCTAGAGAAGTCATATAAGGAACTTATACTTACTTTTGACTCTGTGAGCTGATGTCTAGTCTATGTGCTAGCAGTGGGGCTAATGTCAGTTCAAGCCTCCTTAGCTACACAAAATGAATGCCAAGGCAACAATATCATGGAGTAGTTTAGCTAAACTCTCAACAATACTCTTGTAATATCTTTACTGTAACCATCACAATATTCCTGTAGTTACAGTAAGGAGGAAAAAACATATAAGTTATAGGGCAGATGGTCCCACATTATTTGAAACTTAAAGCCACTGGGAAAAAAAAATAACTACAGATAACATTTCACTGTTTCCAAATAGCATATTACCTACAATCTTGAATAAAATTGGACAGGTTAACATTAGTGGAAGATAACTAATCATTCATTATACATCAGTGTTGACAAATTAAAAATCAATCAGCTTTATAAATGTAAATATTAAGTTCACATATAATCTAAATAAAGGATGGTAATTCCCACAGTGTGACCATTTGCAAAATCATATTACTATTACAAGTATTCAAGAAGCAATACTGTTCTAATATAATGATCTGTGAGATCATTTAGAAGTGTATTCTCTGAGAGAGCAGTGTATTCTCTGGTTTTCAAGACCGAGGCAAGTTATTTAGTGAACAAAGACATACAATAATTTTATGCACTTAGGGATGAATCATCTATACTGTTGAGATATTTGTGAAGACTTATTTCAAACAAATCAAATAGTATTCATGACTTCTATCTATGGCTACTATGAAGATACAGCCAGAGTTTTATGAACTGTCACCCTTTTTCCCTTAAAAAGTACTTGGTAAAACTAGTTAAAATTCACAATGTTTCTCTGTCTTACACTAATGCAAATAATGATGCCCTGAACATCCACTTCATGGTGACTTATATCAATGTTCTAAGTCAACCACAATCAGCATCTTCATTTAGATTTTCTTCATACATTGTACATTACATTGTCTTCAGCCATCCTTGAAAAGTAGATATGAGTGAATCCCAGCTAATACACAAGGGCTCTCAGATTTGCTTCAAAGGAGGCAGCAACAATCAACCCCATAATTCACATACATGCAAAAATAAAGGCATAGCAAGAAGTGATTTGATAGTTGAATTACAATACTTTTTTGAAAATCTCAAATACTGCCAAAAATAAGATATTCTCTAAATAGATACACCTGTCCTGACATCCGTGTCCTCAATACTTTGAAGCATACTAAACAGTAAAGTTATCTAAAATTCACTAAACTTTGGATTAATTTTTGTAAGTATTCTCTTTTAGAATACTATCTCAAAAGTGTAATTGACTCACTACTTTCACCTATGGATTGTCCAATATTTTAGGTTTGATTTTTGACCACTTTTGCACTTTTTAAAAATACCTTCACTCTTTGGTCTTGGCCATAGAAATGAGATGACAAAGGGAACATCATTCAGAAAGCATCACAATAAGACACACACATTATGCCACCACTGTGGCTCCAAAGCCTACCACCTTTAGAAGTCTACCTGTGGCAAATGTGGCTACCCTGCCAAACGGAATAGAAAGTATAAGTGGAAGGCCAAGGCTAAAAGATGAAATACCGCTGCGACTGGTAGAATGAGGCACCTAAAAATTGCATACTGCAGATTGAGGAATGGATTCCATGAAGGAACACCTAAACACAAGAGGGCAGCTGTTGCAGCATCCAGTTCATCTTAATGATTTCAATGATTAGAAACACAATAAACATTCTGGTTAAAAAAAAATTCTTTAAAGTCACTTTCCAACTTAAACTTTCTGAAGTATTTTGAACAAAGTTCCCTTATTACAAGCATAGCCAAGTATTTTGAACAAAGTTCCCTTATTACAAGCATAGCCATTTCTCTCCACTATGCATTCTCTGATATTGAGTAAGGCTGTCAATCCAGCTAAAAGGTTTCTCAACATTATGAATTATAGCGTGTTAAGATGTGAATGCTGAAGAAAGGCTTTGCAAGGTTTCTTTTCTTTTTTTTACATTTATACTGTTTGTCTCAAGCATGTTTTCTCTGTTCAGTAAGATATAAACACTATTTAAAGGCTTTCCCACAATCTACATTTGTAAGGCTTCTGTCCAGTATTAATTTTCTCATTATCAGTAAGCTTTAAGCGCTGGTTAACCCATTTCCCATTAGCCCAAAGAATATTTGCCAGCAGCACTTGCGGCTGTAGAGTTTACCCCGCGATAACCCGTAGATTATAGTCTTAACCTTACCCCCAATGTTTGCACAAAATATCTCACTTTTATTATTATTTTTCCATTTGTTCTAGTATATTGGTAGTCTTTGGAAACAAATAACATCATTCTATTTATAGTATTATTTTTAGTGGTATCCCATTTACAAAATATAATAATTCTCAATCACTGAAAATGTCAAATCCTAGAAAATGCAGCATTCCTACGTGTGATGTTAAATTAATGCTAACAGCAAGCTACACTTTTTTCTAAATGGGGAAGGGTTAAAAGCTTTGCCCCATTCTTTACATTTGTAAGACTTTTCTTTACTATGAATTTTCTAATAGCAAGTAAAGATTGAGCACAGGTTAAAGATTCTGCCACATTTTCTACATTTTTAAGGCCTCTTTCCAGCATGAATTTTCTGATGTTGAGTAAGGTGTGAGCGCTGGGTAAAGGCTTTGCCACACTCTCTACATTCATAAGGTTTCTCTCCAGTATGAATTCTATGATGTCGAGTAAGGGTTGACCACTGATTAAAGGCTTTCCCACATTCTTTACATTTGTAACGTTTCTCTCCAGTGTGAATTCTCTGATGTCGAGTAAGGTTTGAGCACTGCTTAAAGGCTCTGTCACACTCTTTACATTGGTAAGGCTTCTCTCTGCCATGAATTCTCTGATGCTGAGTAAGAACTGAGTATCGGTTAAAGGCTTTGCCACATTCTTCACATTTGTATTGTTTCTCTCCAGTATGAATGCTCTCATGCTGAATAAGGTTTGAGTACCGCTTAAAAGCTTTGCCACATTCTCGACATTTGTAAGTTTTCTCTACAACATGAATTCTCTGATGCTGAGTAAGGTTTGAGCACTGGTTAAAGGCTTTGCCACATTCTTTACATTTGTAAGGTTTCACTCCAGTGTGAATTCTTCGATGTCGAGTAAGGCTTGACCACTGCTTAAAGGCTTTGTCACATTCTCTACATTTATAAGACTTCTCTCCAGCATGAATTCTCTGATGCTGACTAAGGACTGAGTATTGGTGAAAAGCTTTGCCACATTCTTCACATTTGTATTGTTTCTCTCCAGCATGAATTTTCTCGTGCTGAGTAAGGTTTGAGTACCGGTTAAAGGCTTTACCACATTCTTTACACGTGTAAGGCTTTTCTCCACTATGAATTTTCTGATGGCGAGTAAGGCTTGAATACTGGTTAAAGGCTTTGCCACATTCTCGACATTTGTAAGGCTTCTCTCCAGCATGAATTCTCTCATGTTCAGTAAGTCTGGAGCGCTGGTTAAAGGCTTTGCCACATTCTCGACATTTGTAAGGCTTCTCTCCAGTATGAATTCTCTCATGTTCAGTAAGTCTGGAGCGCTGGTTAAAGGCTTTGCCACATTCTCGACATTTGTAAGGCTTCTCTCCAGCATGAATTCTCTCATGTTCAGTAAGTCTGGAGTGCTGGTTAAAGGCTTTGCCACATTCTCGACATTTGTAAGGCTTCTCTCCAGTATGAATTCTCTCATGTTCAGTAAGTCTGGAGCGCTGGTTAAAGGTTTTGCCACATTCTCTACATTTGTAAGATTCCTCCCCAGTATGACTATTCTGATGTTTAGTAAGATTTAAAGACTGGTTCAAAGATTTGCCACTTTCACTACGTTTGTCAATCTTCTTTGCAATATAAATATCCTGATGTATAAGATTTGAGCTTTGATCAAAGTCTTTGCTACATTTATATTTGTTCTCTGTGAGATGAGTTCTCTTATGTTTTTTACGATCTGATCCTTGGTTAAAGTTTTTCCAAGATTTGTTGAATTGATAACTTCTCTTTCCATTACATGTACTCTAGTAATCAATGAAGATAAAAAGGCATTTAGTGAAATTACACATGTAAAGGTTTTCCCAATTAAATATTCTGATACCTATTGAACCACGATGGTTATACAAAGACTCTCCCCCAAGTTTATAAAAATTATCCTTTGAAACAAGGAAGGATTATTTCTCAATGGAAGAATAATGAATCCTTGGTTAAGGGACTCTCAAGTTCATCACATTTAGAATTTCTATCTTCATTTTTCGATCTCTGACTTTTAGAAATATTTAACTAAATGTTTAATCCAATTCGACATTTTAAATAACTCAAATGATTATTTGTACCGTGAACTAAGTGACTTCCACGATTAACCAAATTTCCTTTCAGACACTATCTGTTTAAAAAATTGTTTACAGACTACCTTGTTCTGCAAATGTAACTGACTTAAAGCGGAAGTTTTCCTAAGATGATTATGTCTTTGATCTATTTTGGCGAGAAGGATTTTATTATGGGTAATTATTCCAGTTTGCTTATGTCCATAACATCCTTTGTGCCCATTGCACACCCCCTCACGTTCGAACTACATCTTCCTTATCTTACCAGAAACATGTTGTGGAACGAATCTTCTATGCCTGGCTTTGGCAACAAGCCCTGGGTATCTTGAGAAGACCCATCTGGAAGATGCCAAAGAAATGATCACACTTACTACACTCAGGTAAATATACTTTTCAAAGTATGGAAATTGAAAAATATAAGAGCACATTAACAGAATAAAGGTCAAAACCATGCATTTACTTTCAAATGGTGGAGAAAAATAAACAGAAAATATTAAACTACCTTTTATGATAAAGCATTCAACAAACCAGGAATCAAAGGAAACAAACTAAATGTAATGAAGGTCATTTGGGAAAAGTCCAGTAACATCATACTCAATGGTGAAAAACTGAAATTCTTCCTCTATAATCACAGAAAAGGTCAGAATGCCCACTCCTACCACTTTGATTTCACAGTGTACCAGATGTCCTTACCAGAAGAACTACAGAAGAAAAAAATAAAACACATTCGAAGAGGTGTCAGAATCGTATAACAGAAAATCCTAAGGAATGCACCAAACAGAATTCAAAAAATGTAGCAAATTGCAGTCTACAAAATTAAAACATAAATATTAGTTGTTTCTACAGATTAACAGAAAGTGATCCAAAAAAACCCCCAAATTAAGAATATAATTATATTAACAGTAGCATCAAGAATACTAAGGAATTAATGAAAGAGGTGAAAGACATATATAATAAAAATTATAGAATACTGTTGGATGTAATTAAAGGAGCAATAAATACAACACATCCCATGGACCTGGATTAAATGATTAATACTACAAGCTGCCAGTATCGTCCAAGATGATCAACAGATTCAAAACAATCGCTATCAAAATCCTAAATGATGCTGTTAGCTATAATAGAAAAACTTAATCTAACATCAATAAGTATAAATTCAAATTTAATCACACTTTCCGATTTTAAAACATATTCCAAAGCTACTGTCATCAAGAAAGTACAGAAGAGACTGCTGGTCAACACTACAGAGTAGGTAGACGCTATGTTCACCTCCTCCCAAGGCACAACTAAATTTTAGAGGAACCATCATTGAGAAATACCTGAAGCCAAGCTGAATAGAAGAAATCCTATAGCTACGGCTATAAAAATGATGACATACTTAGTCTAGGAGGGACAGAGACACAGAGCAGGCTGATCCTACCTCCACAGTGTGGTGGCTAAGAAACAGGAGGGCAGTATCAGATGCAAAAGTCTCCACTGAGGGGAGAGGGTTTCCAGCCCGCATGGGGCTCCCCAGTGTGAGACATCAATATAGAAAACAAAAGTCCCCAAAATATCTGGCAGTGAAAACCAGCAGGGTTAGTGTCCAAGGTCTCTTCTAGACACCTTAGCACTGCAGGTCTTAAAAAGGCCATGCACACATTCACCAGCTCAGAGCCCCAGAACAAAGGAAGCAGCTGAAAGAGCACCAGGAACGTATGGAAAAAACTGAATTGACTTACGTCAGGGCAAGGGTTGTAGGGACAGGGGTCAGGGCAGCTCTCTCCAGAGAGAAGTGCTGGCAAGTCCCATTGTTATTTTTTTGAGCCTTCCCCCTGGCCCAGTCTGCAAGTGCAAGTTGGCACCAACTTTGAATACTCCATTAACCACCATTTGTTCCACCTGGTGATTCCATAAGACTCCACCATACTCAACTTCTGTGCCAAATGTGAACCTCTTTCAGCAGCTGCTCCATACAAACACCTGCTCAACTCACAAAAGAACTCTCAAACCCAAAAGAAGCAGGAACCAGCCTCGCCAAACCCCCTACCTCTTGCTGAGCGACCCCAAGCCTGCCAATAGTGGCAGACGGCCTCAGTTAAGAGCATAGCCCCTACCAGGCACCTCTAAGCTCAAAACTGGCGGCGGCCAACTATAGATCACCTTGAAGCTACTATGAGGTGGCCCCAGGATGGGCAAAGGCAGCAGTTGACCTTGATGTGAACCAGAGTCCCCACCCTGGAGGCCCAAGAACCAATACACCCAGTGCCCAGGATGAG
Organism: Pteropus alecto; assembly: GCF_000325575.1. NCBI lineage: Eukaryota > Metazoa > Chordata > Mammalia > Chiroptera > Pteropodidae > Pteropus > Pteropus alecto. Next base: position 1,141,731 of record NW_006435849.1, read on the forward strand.
ACCACACCAGAGCAATACCTAACCAGATACACAAACAACACAAAAAAAGAGTAGGCAAGCACCAGAACACTGCTAAAACACACCGTGTGCTGTGAGGTCAGTCCCCACAGAACAATTCATCTTAGTCACGGCCAGTCCTCACAGCCCATCAGCCTAAAGGTCAATCCCATGTAATGATGTGCTAACAGCAACCAAGGTTCAACTACAATAGGAGGCCACACAGGAGTGACACAAGGGACATCCCTGGTGCACACAGCAGAGATGACCATAAAGTCTGCACCACTGGGCCCCACAGGACACCTACTACATAATTCTACTCTGCCAAGCCTGGGAGTCATAGCAGATCTACTTAATACATACAAACGCAGGAAGGCAGCCAAAATAGGAGACAAAGAAACATATCCCAAATGAAAGAACAGGACAAAACTTCAAAATAAGAACTAAACAAAATAGACACAAGCGATGTACCAGATACAGAGTTCAAAACACTGGTTATAAGGATGCTCAATGAATTTAGGGGAATAACAGATGACTTCAATGAGACCTTACGCAGAGACAGAAACCAAAAAAAGAACCAGTCAGAAACAAAGAATACAATAACTGAAATGAACACATTAAAGGAACTCGACAGGTTAGATAAAGCAGAGGATAGAATAAGAGATCTCAAAGACAGGGTGGCAGAAAACATCGAATTGGAACAGCAAAAAGCAAAACATTCACACCAGAGGGGTACCAGAAGGAGAAAAGAGGAATTGAAAACTTATTTGAGGAAATCATAACTGAAAATTTTCCTAACCTGGCCAAAGGTTTAACACAAAGAGAGAGTGTTAAAAGCAGCAAGAGAAAAGCAGTTAGTCACACACAAGGGAACTCCCATAAGACTGTCAGCTGATTTCTCAACAGAAACTTTGAAAGCCAGGAGGGCTTGGCATGTATATTCAAAGTAATTAAAAGTAAGGACCTACAACCAAGATTACTCTACCAAACAAGGCTATCATTTAGAATGGAAGGACAGATAAAGAGCTTCCCAGACAAGGAAAAGCTGAAAGAGTTCATCAACCACAAACCATTATTACAAAAAATGTTACAGGAACTTCTTTAAGAAGTGGGTGGGAGTGTGGGTGAGGAACATAAACATGACTTAATAAAATGACAATAACTGCATACCTATCAATAATTACCTTAAATATAAATGGATTGAAAATACAAAACCCCTAGAAGAAAACCTAGGCAGTAAACTTCTTTACATCATTCTCTAGAATATTTTTTTGGGATGTTTCCTAGGGCAAGGACAGCAAATGCAAAAATAAACAAATGCGACTATATCAGACTACAAAGCCTTTTCACAGCAAAGGAAACTATCAACAAAAGAAAAAGTCAGCCTGCTGAATGGGGGAAAACATTTGAAAATGTTCTATCCAGTAACAGGCTACTTTCAAAAACATATAAAGAACCCATACAACTCAACATCAAATAAAATAAAAATCTAAATATAAAATGGGCAGAGAACCTGAATAGGCATTTCTCCAAAGATGACAAGCAGATTACCAACATACACTTGAGAGATGCTTAACATCATTACTCATCTAGGAAATGCAAACTGCCGTCACAATGACACATCACCTCACACCTGTCAATATGGCCATTATCAAAAGGGCAACAAATAACAAGCACTGGCAAGGGTGGATCACAACCACTTCCCTCACAAACTACTTACATGAGGCAAAACAGAACTTAAAACTGGCTTAACACATCATTCCTCAGCATCGTACACAGACTTTCCTGGGGCCCGAAAGCAACGAAAAGTAGCCAGACCACGTCAGCCCTCACAGTCCAAGGGCAGGACTCTGGCTCTCACTGCGAATGTGATGGGAGACCGCTGGGGCAGGAGAGTCATTAGAGGGCGGAAGACCATGGTCAGTGCCAGAGGGTAGCCATCCCTCTGGCGATATCAGAAGCAAACCTCGCCCTCTCAAACTCATTTCCACTGAAGCAGAGCCTCCTCAACCATACATTAAGGTCTGGCTTCCTCGGTGACCTTTGGCCCTCTCACCTGTGTCATCTGCTTCTGACATTCCCACGTACCTGGGTGGATGGATATTGTCTTTTTTCTCTTCAAAACGCAGTACTCCTTCATTTGCTCCAAAAAGGTGATCAGGTCCGGCTTAGAGACAGCAAGACCTGTTTATCAGAAAAAAGAACATGAATTTTGAACGAGATTCTCCAATTTCCAATCCAGTATTGTACTCAGGTGAGAAGGGAGGACACTATAGAATATTAGAATATTCTAGAAAATGATTTCCCAAAATACTGTTTTCAGACAGCACCTTTGCTATACTAAACAGCATTGAAAAATTTCAGATCCTGAGTTCCACTTCCAAGGACATCATAAAGCCTTTCTTTTCTATCAGTAAACCCCCAATTTGTTCCTTGAGAGCAGG
>NW_006435849.1:1144201-1155944 GCF_000325575.1 Pteropus alecto
AGAATCTGTACTAATGAAAGAAACAAAACCCTGTAGGTGGAATAAGAATTCTGGAAGGAAGTCAGCCTCACCTAGGAAGACCAGGTTCCTGTAGTTCTCCGACATCACGTCCCTGTACAAGGCCCTCTGAGCAGTGTCCAGGCATTCCCACTCCTCCTGAGAGAATTCTATGGCCACGTCCCTGAATATCAACAGTCCCTGAAATAAAAGACATGTATACGAAATGGCCATGGGCAGAGTTCATAATTTGACCTAATAAAAAAGAGTTAAAGAAGTTGTTTTAACCAGCGGAGTATCCTGAATTATCCAATAACGATTATTTCGATGCTAATACTCTCTAATGTATTTTCTAACTCTGAGAAAGAAGGATGGCATATGATCCACAAAATCACTATAGACTTCACTTTTCTGGAAGATACATTTTGAAAATGAAGACATCAACATAGGCATTTCCAATTTTCAGTGCTGTATTTATATCACACAGGATAAACTGTCTATTTCTAAGGAGGAAAAGTCACGATGAGTGAGAATTGTACAGCAGTTCTCAAATTTTAATGTGTACAACATTGAACTGGAGATCAAAAAATGCATTCTGATTTTGGATTCCTGGGGTGGGGCCTGAGTTTCCATGTTTAACAAGTTCACTTTTAACTAGGGACACCAGTGTCTCAGGTCCATGTCACACCTTTAACTAACAAAGAGGAAGAAAACACAGGGAAAAATTCATACAGTACTTTGAAGAATTTTATGGAATTTACGGGTCTCAGAGAAGTAAGCATAGCAACCATAATCCTTTAATACTTACTATGTACTCGTGTTCTAACAATAGTTTTTATATCTTAATTCATTAAACACATAAGTAATCTCAAAATAATGATGCTATTCTTCCTTTTTTAATGAGAATATTGTGAAACATCCAGTTAGTGGGTGAGCCTGGGTTTTACTCCAAACTTTACTTTGAATTTATCAAAAAGGACAGACCAATATGCAAACTGTCATGAACGTTCATAGCAATTTCTGTAACTGAGATGAATAGAAACAAGATGAAGTGACTCGAATAATATGCAGATATAAAAATGGAAACTATGTATACGTTAGAAATGACAAGAAAATTTTAATGTTAATGAAATTTACCTGAAATGAAATCGAGATTATTTTCAACTGTGTTAATCTCATAAATCTGTTTGTGGATGATACTCTTTGTGTTTTATGAACACAGAGAGGAGATAAACACATACAATGACATAAAAAAAAAGAGCTATTCTTTCTTATTTTTATTTCTTTGAAATATTTTGCTTCTCATTTGTGCTGAGTTATATTTTATAAATTTAACACTTGGACATCCATTAATATAATGTGAACTTTTTAAAAAAATACAAAGAGGTGGTAAAGAGTATGTCTGTCATATGACTGAAATACAATGAAAATTTACAGGTCCAAGGCCTGACTGATTAAAGTAAGTGCCAATGAATACACTTAGGGCCATGATGTAAACAGACAATAAGTTTGCACCCAAAATCATGATGAAAATGTTTCAAATCAAAATTTGCCATGGTCCCTGGGATTCCTCGAGAAAGAATGACAAACAGTGGCTACATGCAGATGACTCAGAATAAAACCTGTTGAACTTGTGATGGTTCCACTGCAGTAGAGATGATATAACAGAAATTCTTCAGAATTCCAAAGAAAATCAGGATCAGGAAGAACATTTCAATTTTCAACTACACAGATGCCATTCTGTTTATTTTCCTAGCATTCAATATCCACATTCAGAAATAGAGGACTCAGCATGAAAACGTGAATCAGGGGCTCCCTTGTTCAAAAAAAAAGATCCGAAATCTTCACTGATAACTGATGAGTCCTTGTGCTAGAAAAATTCCAAACTATAGATCAGAACTTAAAATGGCCTGCAAGAAATATGTGGGGTGGGGAGAGCACTGAGACACAGTAGCCATCACACTTCAAATGAGAATGGTTGTAACGTATATGTAGCTAGAAATGAAAATTAAAAGAAATTGATGAACTGGAAATAATTCAGAAATTAAACATGTAGAATTTATCTTAATAAATTCAGGGAGTCAATAGTGCAGCCTGAAACAGGTGACCTCTCTCCACATGCAGAATCCATATCAACCTCATCCTGGATATTTTCTATCTCTTACCCAGGGCTACAACATCACTCCTATTGAAATATATTCTGCCTAATTATAGAATATCTACGATACACACAGTGTTGTCACATGTGTTTGTTCACTTCATATAAAAGTCCAAACAATTCAATGACTTTTGACATTGCCAAGCTGTCACCTGAACTGGCAAAGGAGAATAACTTTGGTGATATCGCTTATAAAAAGCAAAAACAATAACTATTGAATTAGTTTTTCTCTAATAGAAGAAATGAAATGTACCAAACGAACTCCAACTTAATATGCTCACTGTGGAATCACCTCCATTTTCTACATGATTTTTGTACACCATTAAATTCCATGAAAACCACACTTAAAATCCCTGAGCAGGTCATATAAGCAACATTTCACTAAGTATGGAACAAAGAAACCATATGGTAGGTTTTACATGAGACACAGGAAAGTAAAACAAGACAGAACTCCAATGGAAAACTTCCAAACCAAGAGTCATGATATTTGGGAGAAATAAATTCAATGTAATGTACAGAGAATTATTCACATTATAAACCTGTAAGGTTTCAGCCTACTAATAAATCATCTAATATTTTAAATTACCGATTTTGATCCATTATTTCTCTTTCTTTCTGAAGACAACACACACACACATTCCTTCCTCATAAGTCCTCTTATTCCTAAATTACATCCTTAGATTATTTACCTACTGCATTCAGTGTATATCAAAACCATGAAAATCCACATTACAGAGGCTCAGGAAAAAAACATGCAAAGAAAAATATGAGGTAAAATTTTATAGTGATTCAGAATTACAAAAATAGGGCTTTTAATTATACTTCTTTGGATTCTGTCAAATTAACACATTTGTTAAGCAAAGCCCGCTAGTATTGGATGATGAGCAGCAGTTACACAAAGACCACAAGGGAAATTCAGAAAGACAAGTTGACAACTCACAGGCCCTAAAGAAGTAGACAGCATGCCTGGATGCGTTACACAAAGAGGCCAAGACAGGAAGGAAGCAGAACGTGGCAGGACCCAGGGTAAATGCCGTTATTAAGGTCCCTACATGGAATGCTTTGGGGATCTCAGGCTAGGTCCAGATTGTTCAATTGAAACCAAAAATGGCAAGGTTTTAGGAAATTCTGTGGAGAGCCTATCTAAGGGACATACAAGGTGAAGGCCCTGAGGTGCAAGAAGACTACTGCTCACTGGAACTGCTGGACAAGACACATCAGCTCACGTTTACTTGTGACTCTGTAAGCTAGTCTCTAGTATGTGCACCAGTGGAAGAGGGCAGTGTCCGCTCAAAACTCCGTAGCAACACGAAATAAATGTCAAGGTGGCAATATCATAAAGTAGTTTGGCTAAACTCTCAAAAATACTCCTGTGTCATCTTTATTGTAACCATCATAGTGCCCCGATATCTACAATAAGAAAAATATAATGTGTAAGTTATAAGGGAAATCTTTCCATATTATTGAAGGCTGAAGGGCACAGGAGACAGCGATTGCTAATGATGTCATTCCACCGCGTGACCAAATAGGACATTGTTCCGCACAACCTTGAATATGGTGGGACAGGTTGACACTCGGAGCAGGATAACACTTCATTTGTTATACAGCAGCATTAACACATTCAAATACACTCACCTTTATTAAGGAAAACATCAAGTTTACACATATTCTAAATAATTACAAACCTACTGTATGATCACTGGTCAAAATACACATTACAAGCATTCAAAAGAAGCATTCCTATTCTCCCGATACAATGATCTGAGAGCTATGCCTTCTACGGTTTTCAAGGGGGTAGGTGATTATTTAGTAAACACAGATGCACAATAACTTTTTGCACTTAGGTATGTTATCTATACTTTTCTCAGATGTTGCTCAAGAACTCTTTATTTAAACAACATGGAATCATATTCATGACTTCAATCTATAGCTACTATGAAGTTACATCAGGATTTTAATGAAATGCTACCTTTTTCTCTTCAAGAGAAATTGGTAACACTAGTTAAAATTCAAACTGTTTCCCCATCTTACACTAATGCAACGATGATGCCCTGAACACCTACTTCATGGCGACTCATATCCGGTTCTAAAAATCAGCAACTTCATTTAGCCTTTCCTCAAAAATTATATAATACATTGTCCTTAATCTTCCATTCAAAAGTAGATATAAATAAACCTCACCTATATAACTAGGGCACTCAGATCTTTGAGGAGCAACAATCAACCCACTGACTTAACATACACACAAGAAGTAGAAGCAAAGCACAAGTGGTTTAAGAGTTGAAGAACATTAATATTTCCTTTCCAGAAATTTTTGAATACTGTCAATATAAAGGACACATTGTAAGTAACACACCTTTCCAAACATCTATCTACTTGGTATTTCGAAGCACATTAACAAGTTAGTTATCTTTTTGGACCTGTTCTCTAACTATTCTGATTTAATTTCTGAAAAGTGTTATTGACTTATTATTTTCTACTGTGAATTTTGGTATTTTAGGTTTCATTTTCGATTATACACATTCCTACATGTTTTACATCTTTAAAGTCACTTTCACATAAGAATTCCGTGGGCATTTTTGAAGCGTATATTTTGGACAAGTCTCTTTCACTATTTATTACGAATGGAGAATCTCTCTGGGATGCATTCTCTGATGCCGAGGCTTTAAATCCAGCTAAATGGTCTGACACATTATTTACAGTGTTACTGTTCTAGTCAGCATGAGTTCTCACATGCCGATTAAGGAGCAAATGCTCAATAACGGCTTTGCCACACGTTACATTTGTAGGTCTTTTTTCCAGTATGAATTCTGTTTAGTGAGGCTTGAGCAACGGTTAAAGGTTGTGCCATGCTCTTCACATTTGTACTGTTTCTCTGCAGCATGAATTCTCTGATGTTGGGTAAAGTCTGAGCACTAGGTAAAGGGTTTGCCCCATTCTTTACATTCGTAAGGCCTGTCTCTTGTATGAATTCTCTCATATTTATTGGGGCTTCGACATTGGCTAAAGGTTTTGCCACATCCTTACATTTGTACTGTTTCTCTCCAGTTATGAATTGTCTAATGTCAAGTAAGAGACGAACGCCAATTACAGGCTTTGCCAAATTAGCTGCATTTAAAGGCTTCTCTTACATACAATTTCTTACACTGAGTAAAAACTAAGACCTGGTAAAGGTTTTGCCACATTCTCTACATGTGTAAGGTTTCCACCACTATGAGTCCCTGATGTTGAGAAAGTTTTGAGTACTGTTTAAATTTTTTACCCTATTCTCTTCATATATAAGGCTTCTCTCCACTATGAGTTCTCTCATGTTCAGTAAGGTTTGAGGACCGCTTAAAGGCTTTGCCACATTCTCTATATCTGTAAGGCTTCTCACCAGTGTGAATTATCTGATGTTGAGTAAGATTTAGGCACTGAGTAAAAGCTTTGCCACATTCTCTACACTCATAAGGCTTCTATCCAGTATGAATCCTCTGATGCTAAGTTTTGAACACAGGGTAAAGGTTTTACCACATTCTCTACAATTATAAGGCTTCTCACTGGTACGAATTTTCTGATGTTGGGTAAGGTTTGAACAATTATTAAAGGCTTTGTCACATTCTCTACATTGATAAACCTTCTCTCCAGAGTGAATTCTCTGATAATGAATAAGACTTGAACACTACTTAAAAGATATACCACATTCTTTACATTTGTGAGGTTTCTCTCCAATATAAATTTTATGTGTATGTCGATTGGTTAATTGAATAAAGACTCTTCCACACTGATTACATTTGTAAGGTTCCTTCCCAGTAGCAATATTCTGACATCAGTTACATTTAACGATTAATTCAAAGATTTGGCACATTCATTACATTTGTCTGTCTCCAGTATCAATATTTGAGCTTTGAGTAAAGACTGACATTTACAATGGTTCTCTGAAAATGGAGTTCTCTGATGGTTATTAGGATATGACCTGTGGTTAAAGGTTTTCCCAGATTCACTGCACTGATAACTTCTCTCTCCACTATATATACTCTGGTAATCGATGAAAATAGAAAAACCTTTTTAGTGCAGGCCCTCATTTCATTACACATGTAAAGTTGCTTCCAATTAAATATTCTGCTATCTACTGAACCATGATGATTGTATAAAGACCCTCCAAAAGTTTATGAAAACTACAGACTGAAAAAAGTAGGAATTATTTTGCCATGGAAGAATAATGAATCCTTAGTTAAGGGATTGTCAAACTCATCACATTTAGGATTTCTATCTTGATTTCCAAATATGTTATTTATAGAAATTTATGATTTAATGTTTCATCCATTATGTACCCTCAGAAGAGGTTTGGCAGGCCTTAGAATTTCTAGCACAGCTGATGGTTACTTGTGTTCTCCTATACAAAGTCCATAAAGCCTGGGAGCAGTGACCGTTTCTTAAATATCCAATATAGTAAATAATTCAAACGATTACATGTACCATGAACAAGGTGACTTCCCTAATTGTCAAATTTCCTTTCACAGAATATCTATTTAAAAAAATTTTTTTCTCAGTCCTTAAGTTTGGATACACATTGTTCTAGAAATGTAAATGACTTAAAGTGGGAATTTTCTCAAGATGTTTTATATCCCTGATCTCTTTTGGCAACAACGATTTTAATATGGGTAATCATCCCAGTTTGGTTAAGTCCACCATAACATCCCTTTTGCCCTTCACACTCCCCTTCACTTTCCCAGTCTTTCATTAAGTGTAAATTCTCAAGGCCACACCTCCCACATCTTACCGGCAGCATTTTGTGGAATGAATCTTCTAAGCCCGGCTGTGGTGACGAGCCCTGGGTTTTTTGAGAAGACATAGCTGAAAGATACCACATAAATTATCACACATATTACACTTAGGTAAATACAGTTTACATTCTAATGTACAAAATAAATACCAATCAGATGACTATAGTATCATGGCAGAGTAAGAAGCACCAAAAGTTCCCTCTGCCATGGAAATGAGAACTTACCAACAACTACTGACATAACTGCCTTTTTGAGTACCCCAGAAGCCACCCCCAGGAAAGCACAAAATGAGGAAGAGTCACATCAAAGGAAGGAAAAGAAATTGCTTACCTTCACCCACAAGTAAAAACTGACATTTACAATGGTTCTCTGAAAATGGATTTCTCACTCTCCCTGGCACACTATAAAATGACTGTGGGAAAATGTAATTCCCAGTTTCCTCTCAGGAGAGAAATAAATGAGTGAATTATGTCTGATGATCTGGCTATTTTGCAACTGCCGAGGGATTTGTTTCTGTTTTGCATGACCCATATTGCTAATGAAATGGCAGTACACTGAGAATGCATGTGGATGCGGAGAAAATGGTAATTGTTCAAAGACCAGAGACTGCAGTAGTGATGGCAGACGTCAGGGATAGGAATGGATCACGGGATCTAAGGAAGAACCAGAAAACATTTAAAACTGAAAATTACACACAGAAAACAGAATACACACCCCAGGAGAGGTTAGACAGCCCTCAGAATCTTGAGCACAGCTTATTGTAATGTGTGTTCTCCTGTACAAAACCATTCATAAAGTCTTGGAACAGGGCTCTCTTAAATATGCCAATGTCAAAGCAAGATCACAAGACAGACAAGGAAACAGGAAAACATGGTTCAGAGGCACAAAATGAATGTCTAGAAGATGGCCCTAAATTAATGATCTATTAATTATCTGACAAAAAATTCAAAATAACTGTCTTAAAGTTGCTCAATTAGGAAACAGAGAAAACAGATAGACAACTAAATATTAAAAAGAAAAAAAGAGAAAAAACTATGCATAACCAAACTGAAAATACAAAGAGACAAAATATAAAAAAGAACCACAAAAAGTTGGGAGCTGGAAAACAGGGAGCTACAATACCTGAATTTGAAAATACAGTCAAAGCATCCAAAATAGAATTGATCAAGCAGAAGAAAGGATCAGACAACTTAAACACAGTTTATTTTAAATTGTCAATGTACGGAAGCAAAAAAAAAAAAAAAAAAAAAGTCTCATAGTGAAGTGACTCATGAGACACAAATGAGTGGACCAACATACACATTAAGTGGAACCCATGAAAAGATGAGAGTGAAAAAGGGCAGTCAGCTTGTATGAAAGATTAATGGCTTAAAAATTTCCACATTTTAAGAAACATACAAATTCTAAGTAGGATGAATGTAAAAACACTAAAAGACACACATTATAATCAAACTATCATGAATCACAGCCAAAAACTAAGTTTTGAAAGCAGCAAAAAATAATAATAATAAAAATAAAAAATTTAAAAAAAGAAACAAGTTGTCCAAGTTGTTACATAAAAGTTCCTCTAAGATTATCAGTCGGATTCTCAGCAGAAACCTCATAAGAAGAGCATTTAAGATAAAATATTCAAAGTGCTTAAAATACAAAAACTATCAACCATGAATACTACATCTGGCAAAGCTGTCTTTCATCAAAGGAGAAATAAGTACCTTCCCAGATGAAAAACCCTAACGAGTTTCTCACTATTAGATCTGCCATATGAAAAATATTAATGAATGTCCTTCTAAATGAAATAAAAGAATTCTAAACAATATAAAACTATGTGAAAAATATAAAAGTAAAGGTAAATTATATACATGAATATTGAAATCTGTGGTAGTGTAATGAAGAAAACACAAATCATTTTATTTCTTCTTTAAAATTTTTTAAAAGCAAAAGAATCTTAAATTTATCATAAAAAGCAAAACATAAAAGATATACTGTGCAAACAATATCACAAATGGGTACAGGTAAAGATGTAAAAATAACAATACACGCATTATAATTAAACTATCATGAATGATAAGAGTAGAGTTTCTGTATACAGCTGACACTATCAGTTTAAAATATAGCGTTATAACTTTAAAATATACTAAGTAACCCTCATGGTAACTCCCCCGCCACACACACACACAAAATAGTAAAATGTTATCTGGCGACAGAAGACAGAATTCTATATTAGAAAATCCTAAAGAATACACTCATACACACATACAAATTCTAAACAAATGTGGCAAAATGTAGGATACGATATCAACACATGAAAATTTATTCCACAGATTTTACATGTGTCAATATTTCATTTTAAGATCTCTACGACAGATACACAGAAAACAGGTCTGTTTCTGCTAATGAGTGGTCCTCGTGTGCACACCTACCCGCTGTCTGCCTGGGGAATTTGCACCTCGTTCCTACAACACAGGGGACTACCTGAACCGATGTTCCTGCCACATGGACAGCAAGTCTGCGTCTCTCCCTGGTCTCACCCTGTGTGACATGTTTTAGAGCTGCTAACTGAAACTCAGAAATACACCTGGTCACATTTCACTGAAAACTATTTCTTTCCAGTTAGTGTGCTTTACTGAAAAACCAAGATGGAGTCATGCCTTTTAGGAAGAGATCCAGCTTCCTATAAACTGGGTGTTTATAAGAAGGACTAAGGACACACACCACAAGTGAGTCATTTTACTCTGACCCTGAAATTATACCACGGTCCGCACGATAATGTACTGTTGAAATCGGAGTGTTACAGTTACAACCACTCAATAAAGAGTGGGGAGGTCATCGTTTCTAAAGTTCTTTCTGGTGATGCAAGAAAACCTGAACTTTTGAAAATCTGATCAGTTTTAATGCTATCAGATTTATTACATTGTTTAATTCAACATCCTTTGGATAATTCTTGGCTTAAGACTTCTAGTAACCTTTGAAAAAGGTTTAAGGTCATAAAATCAGCAACACTAGGTCAGAGGGCAGAGAGGCCAATTGAGGTGGAAAGAGATAGCAAACTTGAGGTTTAACTCAACATGCCACTTTGGGATATAAAACAAACAATTACACCCTTTTTACTTACAAAATTGGCTTTTAAATTACTTGATAAAAAAATTAATTAAAATTTAAAAAATATTAAAAAACAAAAATAAATAAATTGCTTGTGAGAAGCACATTACGAATTTAAATCTACTAAGAAGAGTCATCAGCCTTTGGAATAAATTCCGTGAATGTTTTCAGTAAGCTCTTCTTCTGTATTAAATCCCACTAAAGGAAAGGTAGTTGACTTCAAAGCCAGAAAGGAGGGTTCACTAATCTGATTATTTAAAACAAGAAATGAAACCCTATGCTTGCTTTGAAATGAAAGTTTTCCCAGGATTTACTAAAACAAGAAACATATGTATAGCTTCCCTAATGTGTTTAACCATATTTCTACATAATTTTCACTTATTTAATATCGACTCTTGTGTAAGTAATGAAACCCTAAACCTCCTTTGGCTCGCTCTGAAATGCAAGTTTTCTCAGTATTTATCATTAAAACAACAAGAAACATATGTATAGCTTCCCTAATGTGTTTAACCATATTTCTACATAATTTTCACTTATTTAATATCGACACTTGTGATAGCAGTGTTCTGCTTGAATGATTTTAAACTCCTGCTAACTGTGAGGAAAAGTATCTGACACTGAAGTCTGGGGTTTGCTCTCTTTCCACTGGTACATTCCTTGAGCCTCTGATTTAGATAACCCACTTTTCTTCAAATTAAATAAGGAAGCACATTTAAACTTTTAAAATCATGGTGTATTGATTGTTGGAGACCCTGAAAACAGTAAACCTTTCATTTCAGTCAGGTAATCCAGTTTTCTAAAATATAATGCCATCACCTTTGAAAGAACTTTAAAAACGTCTATGACCTCAAATGTGAACACTGCTGCTCCCGTGTTCTTTACAGCATATGTCACAGCGCTAGCATAGATGCTGTGGAAGCATGCGGCATCAAAATAAGGGGAGGGGGGCAGGAATATCAAAGTTTCAAGATGGGAAAATAAAATAGTGAAACTTACATTTAAGAAAGCAAACTTGAGATTTAACTCAACATGCCACTTTGGGATATAAAACATAAACAATTACTAGACTTCTTGTGATGATCCTTTCACAGTATATAGAATTAGTGAATCATTATGTTGTACATCTAAAACTAATATAATGATGTCAATTATGTCTCAATTTTTAAAAACTACAATCTTGACTGTGAACAATTTTTTGGAGCTCCTTTTTCTTGCTAATCAAGATACAAGATCGTCTCAGTTATTGTTTTCGTAAACTTGCACTCTCCTTTGAAGCTTCTCCTATAATTTAGTTCTTCTGTGCATTAAATTATGATACTTTTCCCCTAAATTTTTAAAAATTGAAATAAATTCCTCCCAGAGTCTATTTTTTGAGTTCCTCCATTAACTCTGAAAATAAAGCACTCTTCCCCAATTCCGCCAGACGTTAATTTTTAATTTGTTATTTAATTTAGTGGCATCTTGAGAAACAAGAATGTTTTGAGGGAGGGCGTCTCGTCTCCAGTTTATGGATGACATCGCATCAGGTTCATTGCTGTCTACCAGCGCCCTCCTTGTGGAAGTGTGTTGTATGACTTGAACACAAATGCCACATTACATTTTGTATTTTCTAGTTTTCAAAAGACATTTGGTTTTTTATAATTTTTGCCAATAATCTGATGCCCACTATCGACACTTCTATTTAACACAGTATTGGCAGTCCTAGCTACAGTATTTAGACAAC
>NW_006435849.1:1158388-1160271 GCF_000325575.1 Pteropus alecto
AGCAGCATTATTCACAGGACATCGAAGCAACCAAAGTGTCCTATGATAGATGATTGGCTAAAGAAGCTGTGGTACATATATACAATGAAATATTATTACTCAGCCATAAGAAGAGATGAAATACTGCCATTTGTGACAACATGGATGGATCTCGAGAGAATTATGCTAAGCGAAATGTGCCAGATAGAAAAAGTTGAAAATCACATTCTATCACATATGTGGGATATAAACCTAAAAGGAACAAAGAAACAGGACAAACAAATGGAGACTTATGGACATGGACAATGGACTAGTGGTTACCAGAGGGTAGGGGGTGGTGGAGGATCGAGGAGGTAGATGGGGTAAAGGGGTCAAATTTAGGGGGCTACAGGGAGGGTGAAGTGGGTAAAGGGGATCAAATATATGGTAGCTGAAGGAAATGGACTTTGGGTGGCAAACACAATAGTATAGATGCCAAATTATAATGTACACCTGAAAATTATATAACTGTATCAACCAATGTTTTTGCCAATAATCGGAAAACATAATGCAGAAAGAATTTTAATGTCATTTTAAACCTTTCCTGGAAGGGAAAATTTACTTAGATGACAGGGAGGTACAATTCTAATCTTTCATCCATTTGATCTGAGAAAATTGGCAGACCATGTTTACCTCTCACAGTCATAATCATTAATGTATGTTTCTATCTTTAACTACTGACAGTTTGTTTACTTTGAAACACCAAGTTAGCTGCCTTTTTTTAAAATATGCCAGAACTCATGCAGTTTTTAAAGGTTCACATCTTCTAATTTGAATGTTTTGAATATTTATTTTTAAATTATTTTTTGTTATTTTTGTTTTGCACTGTAAAACTGAAAACTTTAAGCCAGTCTTAACACAATTCTGAAGGATGTGTAAGAAGGTTTTTAATAAAGGTTTATAAGTTTAAGACAAGAATATTATAAGTAATATGCCATGTGTTGAAGGCTTTTCTGTTTGTATGTATAAAGATTCCTTGTATATTTTTAACGTCATTGTGTCGCAATAATTTAACTCATTTGACTTACTTGCTAAAAATATATCATTTATTAAGAAGTGCTCTTGACTTCGATACCTAAACACTGAAAACCATGTTAAACGTACCCAAAGATAAGTTTTTACATAGATACACACCTTATAAGTTGTGCTTTATTTTATTATTCACTAATCTAACTATGTCGTGTTCTAAGTGAATCAGAGCTCTTTATTATATAATTATTTAAATCTGTCCTTTAAAAAAGAAAAAGAAACTATAAACAAGCTTATTTGGTTGCCAAGCTGGAATTTATTATCTAATTTACCATCAATGTAATGATTAATACTGCAAAATGAATGTATGGTTACATTATAGTATATTCACATAAGAAATATTGTTAGGTTTGAGAGGTAGCCAATTGCATTCTTTCGGAAATTTACTATTTCAATGTGTTAAGTGTCTTGTTATAAAGTAAAATTTTAAGCCCTAAATTCATTATTTTCCTGACATGTATTTTTCATTATGATATATAGTGTTATGGTAATAGTTTTACTAAATGCTTATGTTTTAATCAAGTATATAAATTTCAAGAGTTCTTTTCTCCTACCCACCAATACCTTAATCATTAATCTAGCATATGTAATTTGAATTCAGGTTCTTTTATTAATAACAGGAAAGAAATCCTACAACTTAAAACGAAAATAAAAAAAAAATTGAAAACTGGGCAGAGGACCTGAATAGGCATTTCTCCAAAGAGGACACACAGACAACCAATAGATATATGAAATATGCTTAACTTCACTAATCATCAGAAAAATGCAAATTAAAACCACTATGTGTATCACATCTATCAGAATGGCTATCAATAAATCAAAAAACAACAAGGTTG
>NW_006435849.1:1160282-1162630 GCF_000325575.1 Pteropus alecto
GTAGGGAAAAGGAAACCCTCATGCACAATTGGAGGATTGCCGACTGGTACAGCCACTGTGGAAAACAGTTTAAAAGTTCATCAAAAAATTAAAAATAGAATGACTTTATGAACCAACAATCTCACTTCTGGGTATTATCCAAAGAAAACTAAAACACTAATTCAAATAGATATATGCACCCCTATGTTCACTGCAGCTATTTACAATAGCCAAGATATATGGAAGCAACTTAAGTGCTCATCAATAGACGAATGGATAAAGAAGTTATGAAACACATGCACGATGGATTATTCAGCCATAAAAAAATGAAATCTTACTATTTGCAATGACAAAGATGGACGTAGAAGGTATGTACTAAGTGAAATAAGTTACATAGAGAAAGACAGATACCATATGATCCCATGTATACACGGAATCTAAGGAACAGAATAAATGAAAAAGCAAAATGAAAAGAGACCTATAGATAGATACAAAAAAACAAACTGGTGACTGACAGATGGAATAAGGGGTTGGGGCGGCTGGTTAAAAATGGTGAAGGGATTAAGAAGTACAAATTGGCTGTTACAAAATAGCTACGGGGATGTGAAGCACAGCACAGGGAATACAGTCAATATATTATTGTAATGACAATGTGTAGTGCCAGGTGGGTACCAGAATAATCACATGAATCATTTTGTAAATTATACAAATGTCTAACGAGCACGCTGAATACCTGAATTGAATATAAAATATTGAATGTTAACTCTAATTGAAAAACAAATTTAAAAAAAAAAATCACCTTGTATAACTGTAGTTTTGAATTGTGACTGTGTACCGATAAAGAGTAAGCATTTTGAATCATTGCCATGTTGTGTACAGGAGGAAAATGTCACAAAAAATGCATTAGAATCGTGCATAAATGACACTAATTAAGAATTTAAATAAGCTTTTCACTAAAACTAGAGAAATTTATTATCAATATATTTTTGCTATTCTTACACAAAAAGTGTAGGCTGTAAACCATCTTACAGTGCAAAAGTCCTTTTCTAAACAAACAATGAGAAAGTTATAAGATATGCAGAGATCATGAGAATCTATGATTTATAAAATAAACATTTGAGATTAAAGCATAACAAGATTAAGAGATATGTTGAAGAAAGGAGATGAAAAATCTAAAGATTACTTTTTGCCTGAAGTAGACTTAAATGGAGGAACCAAACATTTTCCCAAATATACAGTGGCTAATAATTCTATAACTCATTTCTTACTGAAGGATTACATTTAAGAATGTTGTATCAGCATTTTTTAATTTAAAGGCACAAAGTCAACACAGATCTAATCGAAAAGGAAAAACACATAGGACACAACCCCGGGAAGCTATGCACTAAACAAGACAGAATTATAAAATGAAGCGATCAAGAAATAAGGCAACAAAGGCGCCTTTACGTCACGGTGGACATTGGTCTGTGCTCCTCTATGGCATTAGCATATTTAAGAATTCCATGAGATAACTGGATACATTAACTGTTCTAACACTGAGACTTAAAATTACTTAATGTCACTTCATACAAAGCAAAAGGACATTGTGAAGTGAAACAGAAGTAGATTCCTCATTTAAGGGAGGTGCACTGTGCTCTGATGACATTTCTGAGTCTACCTTGTAGGGTCAAGCTTGAAGCCTCCACAGGATGAGAATTCATATAGCAGAACATAAGACATCTGTAGCCAGCGTTCCTGCGATTTCTGAACCAAACTCCGCTATCTCAACGACACCCTTCGCACACGACTTACATGAGGCAAAAACAGAACTTCAAAGATTGTTAATAGAATTCCTCAGCAACGTGCACAAACTTTCCCAGGCCCTCAGAGCAACGAAGAGTAGCCAGACCACGCCGGCCCTCACAGTCCAAGGGCAGGACTTTGGCTCTAACTGCACATGTGATGGAAGATTACTGGGGCAGGAGAGTCCTTAGAGCAGGGGTCCTCTACCCCTGGACCACGGACCACGTCCATGGCCTGTTAGAAACCAGGCCGCACAGCAGTAGGTGAGCTGCGGGCAAGCGAGCAAAGCTTCGTCTGTATTTACTGTATTTAGCTCCCCAGTGCTAGCATCACCACCTCAGCTCCACCTCAGATCATCAGGTGTTAGATTCTCTTAGGAGCACTGGTCCCTGGTGACAAAGAGATTGGGAACTGTTGCTCAAGAGAATAGACAATCTATAGATAGCCTGAGATGACCTAGGTGTTGGAATATCAGACAAAAATGTTAAAGTAGCAATTATAACAATCTTCCATGAAGAAAAGATGAACATTATTGAAATTAATGGACAGACAAAAGTTCTCAGAAGCAAACTTTAAACCAACCAAAC
>NW_006435849.1:1163161-1167720 GCF_000325575.1 Pteropus alecto
GAGCAGAGTCCAGGCATTCCCACTCCTCCTGAGAGAATTCTATGGCCACATCCGTGAATGTCAACAGTCTCTGAAATAAAAGACAGATTTACCAAGTGGCCATAGGCAGAGTTCATAAAGTGACCCAATATGAAAACGGAGTTAAGAGAACCAGTTTGACCCAGGAGAGTATCCTGAATTATCCAGTAAGATCATTACTGACACAGTAATACTGCCTAGTATATTTTCTAACTCTGAGAAAACAGGACGACATATGATCTATAAAACAAATGTAAAGGCTTCACTTTTCTGAAAGATAAATTTTAAAAATTAAGACATTAGCATATGTATATCCAGTTGAGTGTTCTATCTGTTACATAGAGGATAAAGGGTACATATATCTTAGATGGAAAAGTCATGGTGAGTTAGAAGGATAAAGTATTTCTCAAAATTTAATGTATAGGAATAAACTGGAGATTTTGTAAAAATGCAGATTCTGATTCAGGAGTGGTGGGGTAGGGTTTTCCACATTTTTAACAATCTCACTTTTAACGACTGACACCAATGACTCTCGTCCGTGTACCACAATTTTGTATATCACAACGGAAGAAAACAGAAGATTCATACAGGCCTTAGAATTCATTGAGTTTAATGGAATTCACAGGTCTCAAGTAATAGTAAGCATAGCAACCACAATCTTTTTTAAAATTTTAATATATGGCTGAGTAGGAAAACGCTGCACTTGCCTCGACCCACAACCACTTCAAAATTAAAAGAAAGTACAGAACAGAGAAATACAAATACCATATAATCTCACTTCTAAAGAATCTAAAAAACAAAATATGTGAACAAACAAAAACAGAAACAAATGCACAGACACAGAGAACAAACTAGTGATTGCCGGATGGGAGAGGGGCTGGGCTGATGAGTAAAAAAGGTGAAGGGATTAAGAAGTACAAATTGGTAGCTACAAACGGTCACAGAGATATAAAGTATAGCATAGGGAATATACTTAATATTGTAATAACTGTATGGTGTGAGTACTCAACTCATTGGGGTGATCACTTTTTAAGTTATTTAAATCTCTATTCACTATGTTGTACACCTAAAATAAGTAAAATATTATATGTCAACTGCAATTTAAAAATAAAAATTATTTTAAAAAAGAAATTAAAATATACGAGATATTATTCTAACAGTTTTTATGTTAATTCATAATACACATAGGTGACTTAAGAATAATGATATTATTCTTCCTCTTTTTTCTTCTGTGAAACATCCAGTATATAGTATAGCCTAGTTTTACGCCAAACTTTATAGAATTTTTCAAAACACAGACCAATACAGAGAAAGACTTCATGAATGCTGTTTCTGTAACTAAGAATAGAAATAAGAAAAAGAACCTCAGTGTTAACATTTATGCACAAAGACAGTCAAAAATGGGAACTATGTACATATTAAATGTCATACAGAAAATTTTACTTGAGTGATAAAGATTATTTTCAAGTGTGTCTCAAAAATCTTGTAGATAAACTCACAAGGGAGATGAACATATACGATATCAGTTCAAGCTATCTATTGTTTTAGTCTTTTATGTCTTTGAAACTTTTTCCTTATCCTCTGTGGCAATATTTTAGAAATTTAACACAGTTGAACATCCATTAGTAATAATTCTTGTAAATTTTTTGCAAATACAAAGAAGCAGTAAAGAAGAGTCTGTCTGTGACATGGCGGGGAATGTAATGAAAACTTACAGGTCTGACACCCGACTGATTAAGGTGCCAACTTCCAAAGGCCCATTTCCACAGTAAACAAAAGTGAGAGCCTCCATTTTGCAAAGCAACTAAAAACAAAAACTAAGAAGATAAGTTTCCGGACGAAATGTGATGGTTTATGCTTTTCTCTCAATAAATCCCTCCAAGACTCTTATTAGTGAGAAAGAAAAAAATATATAAACTTTATAGTGAAGAGAGCACCTGAACCAAGTGAAAATCAGATGTAATGGAAGTGACATTGGCTGACTGAAGCATCATCTCTGCTAACATCAGTTTTACACATATTTCAATCCACATATACCTTCCATATTCTGTAAATCTGACAGTGTAATAGTTCTTTCTTGCCAATGTAGTGAGCGAGTCTCTTCTAATTATTCTTCTCTTTCAGAACTTTCTGGCTATTCTGATTAATGTCATGCTGCTTAAACGCATTTTCTCAACCCTGTTCTACAGAACTGATGTTGCATCCAGATGAATCTAAAACCTACATTTCCCTTCTTCACCAATATCCTAGCGTCTGACCTCATCCAACAGGAATCTTGGGTATCAATGCCTTCCCACGTTGATCTGTCACAAAGAAATGTTTCAATAGTTGAAGGTGTAGGGGTTCAGAAAGAGACACCCCAAGATGTGACTCGATGGTATGTGGATTATTTTAAGCTAAAGGCAACCCAGACCCTGTGGGCTCAAGAGAAACTTCCGTTCCCCTCGCTCCCTCTACAGTCTAGAAGAATTTAAATCAGGAGCCTGGCCCATGCTCGGTTAAAAGCAGAAATGGCTGTCTACCCATCTACATGGGCGGACAAACTAATGATTACTGAGCACAGGCCCTCCCTGCAACGACCTACTGAAGCCACGGATGCATTACCTCATCCCAGGCTCAGAAAGTCTCATCTACCCATCTTCCTTCCCTTCCCATGTTCCTACCCATGAACTTCTCCCTCATGTGGGGTTCTCATATGTATGAATGTGATAAATTTGGATATTTTCTCTTGCTAATCTGTCTCAAGTCTATCTGGATCATTAGATTAGCTGAAAGAACCTTGAATGTAGAGGAAAGTTTCTTGCTCTCCTCAAAAGGTCAAAAATTCATAGCGAGAATTCTTTGTGTGCTGCAGGGAGCCTGGATGGAAAGAATAGAGAGAGGGCTCTGGGACGAAGGAGAGATTACTCTACAGAGCTGACCCTGACAATCATAAGAAGAAAAGGAATAAAAAA
The DNA here is from genome assembly GCF_000325575.1 of Pteropus alecto. Lineage (NCBI taxonomy): Eukaryota > Metazoa > Chordata > Mammalia > Chiroptera > Pteropodidae > Pteropus > Pteropus alecto. Next base: position 1,166,134 of record NW_006435849.1, read on the forward strand.
CAAGCACTTAAAAACAACCTCGCTAAAGAGGAACATCAGAAATCCAGAATTAAAGGTTTCCAACCTCTGACCCGGGACAGAACGGTTACCTGTGAAGCAGCCATTGTGTCTGCGTCCTCCAGCTCTGGGCTGTTTTCTCAGGCTGTGTCTGCTTCCACCACACTCACAGGCAGAAGGACCTTGAACTGCTGAAAAGGCCACCCTCTCCAGTCCTGTGTCACAGGAAAGATTCAGGAATAACGAACTCCTACATGAAGACCGAAATGTGAGTTTTTTCCTGCCTCCATGCTCCCTGCTCCCCGCCACCACATGCACAAATTCCGCCACAGCAACAAGAATGTGGGCTGCTCTCCTACCCCTCGCAACCCCAACAGAGCACCCAGCTACTCCCCTCCAACAGTCTGCCCTCAACTCTCACAAAAGTATTCTCCAGCCCCACTACGCCCTGGCCTCACTTTAGAATCACCTAGAACACCTGTTAATGACGCTCCACCCAGACCAGATGACCAACTCTGTGGGGAGGGTGCAGGTGATGTTAATTCCTAAAACGCCTCATGTGATCTTACAGGAAACCAGAAGGGAACCATTTAGCTCAAGGTCTCTTCTGAAGCTTTAATGTGCATACAGATCCCTTGGGGATCAGGGCCCCACTTAAGTTACGATTCCGTAGGTCTGCAATGCGGCCCATGAAATGGCATCTTTAACTAATTCCTGGTGGTGCTGCAGTTAGTCCCCCCCCAGGCTGTCTTCGGTAGTGCCAGGATCAGATGCCAGACCAGCACACCTGAGACCTCTGAGCAGTGTAAGAGACTGGGAAAGGCACTTCTAGAAGACCAGGCTCCCTGGGCGGATTCCGAGGGGCGGGGCTCATCCAGGAACAAGCATGGCTGGTGTTAGGTAGGGCTCAGGTGCGGGAAGAGGGTGGGGTGTGTGTGTGTGTGTACTTTTATGAACTGAGGAGACACAGATGGATGTCCCCTGCCTCCAATTTAGGTACCTGTGTTTTCTTGCATCTTTAACGTACACTTTTTCAAGCCTATTTATTTTTTAAACATTCTTCGAACGGCTTGAATCATTTAACATTTTTGATGATCCACGTACCACTGTAATACCAATTTTTTAAGACCTTTTTAATAGTATTATAGGTTCACAGCAAAATTGAGAGTAAAATCTTTTCAAAGCAAATATTTCTCAAAGTAAATCTTTCCACAATATAGCAGAATCTTTCTAACAGAATTTTTACAAACACTAATTAACTACAGGGTCAGTGGCGGGGGCGGGGAGGATTCCTGGATCCCAGCAACCAAGGGCATCATCTCAACAAAGACACAGCCCCAATTTAGATGCCACCTGAGGCAAAGTATGAGAGGGACAAACTTCCTGGACCCTCTACCCTCTCTAGTCTCTGCCAGGACCTCTCTGTGCCTGTACCTCTCCAAAGGAGAGTAGGCTGGGGAGCGTCCCTGTGTCTACTGCAGAGCACACAATGGGTCAGAGAAATTACAAGCAAATGAGGGGCAGAGATTCTGAGACAGAAAAACCACTGCCAGTTTTCCCCGCCAAGTGGGCAACTCTGACAGGGTAGAC
>NW_006435849.1:1170103-1171732 GCF_000325575.1 Pteropus alecto
TTTCCTTTAGGTGCGGATAAACGGATCAACAGACCCAAGTCATTATTTCTCAATAACATTGTTCTAGCCTTTTTCACCCAGAAAAGGTGAAGGGATTGAGGACAAAAATGGCAGTTACAAAATAGTCCTAGGGATGTGACGTACAGCATAGGGAAAATAGTCAATAATACCGTAATAACTATTTATGATGTCTATGGTTACCAGACTTACGGGGGATCATTCCATTATAGAAACGTCTAACCTCTATGTTGCTCACTGAAACAGATATAATATTGAATGTCAACTCTAACAGAAACAAAATTGAAAAGAAACACTGTTCTGGTTGACATAACCAGTGTTCTGGGGAAAAATGAGTACACTCTCCCACTGTGCATATCTGTGCGCCCAGACTTCCCATCCTAATAAGGACTCCAGTCATACTGCAGTGGGGCCCACCTTAAAGACCTGATTTTACCATGACTGCCTCTTTAAAGATGGTATTTCTAAATAAGGTGGCATTCTAAGGTGCTGGTTAGGACCTCAACATATGGTTTTTGAGGGACACAATTTTACCCATTAAAAATGCGTGTGTGTGAATGTGTGTATGCAATTTCATCACACGTGTAGCTTTGTGTAAGCACAACCACAAGCAAGACACTTGACTTGATCCCATCCTAACAACTCCCATCTCTAACCCCTGACAACCACTAATCTGTTCTGTATAACAATGTTAATGAATTTAATTTTAATAATTTTATCCTTTTAAGTAATCATTTAAACCACAATCTGAGTTTTATTCAATATCTTTTATTTAACCCAATATATTTTAATCCAAAATGGCACCATTTCAACGGAGTCAATATTTTAAAAATTATTTAGTAAGGTATCCCACATCCTTTCCCCTGACTGTGCATAATTCAGACCCGCAAGTTCACAAGTTCAAAAGTCACATGGGGCGGGCGGCTGCCATATTGGACAGGCCAGCAGTAATGTATGAACACGAAATGATTTTACTGGAATATGAGGAGAGACTATGCCCTGTGAAAACTTGACCTTGTCAGTTTATTAAGGTTTTCTGTGGTCAAGTATATAATTAGCTTTGTAACTGAACATGGTTTTAGGAAAATCATAATTTTTTTTTTTGGTAGGATCAAAGTTGAACCTTATTGTGGTGTTATTCAGTCTTTCTGTCCTTGTCATACTTATCTACTAGATGACAAGGTCCAAGAAGAATATTTTAAAAAGCTCTCACTATAAGTACATTTTTCTCAATTTCTTCCCTCATTTCCAATCATTTTGTAATTTATATTTAGTTTTGTGTCGTCTCTACTTACAGTTATAACCATTCATTCACACAACCAAAATTTATTAATCATTTCCTGGCGCCTGGCACTTGGAGACACATCACCAAACAAGACCAAATCTGCACCGGTGGGGTCAACATGCTAATCAGGAGAGACATTAACATGTAAACAAATAAAGAGAAGAAATCTAAGTGTATAAAGCCCTATGCAGGCAAAACTGAAACAGGGTGATGGAATGTATTCGGAGCTGGAGGGCTGGAAAGTCACTGAAAGCTGAGAACAAGGGAACAGCTGGCACAAAGGCCCTGAGCCAGCATGGCTGAGGACAGCGAGGCGGCCCCTGTGC
>NW_006435849.1:1171972-1179108 GCF_000325575.1 Pteropus alecto
GCAGCTGCCTGGTGAAAGACAAGGAGGAAGACGCCCTACCCTGGGGAGTGGGGGAGCCGTAGGATGGATAGAGGGGTGGGAAGGGCTGAGGAGGGTGGACAGAGACCCCAGTGGCCGACTCTGTGGGGCTGCAGTTGTCTCACCTCCAGTCCCCAGGACATGCCACCCCTGTGGCTCGTGGAGCACTGACTTGCAATGGTGAGTCCTTCACCAAACTGAGAACGCTGGACTCTGTTAGAAAGAGGGGTGACATGGGGAGCCATAGGAGGGCTGTGAACAGGGATGGGGTTGGGCAGGTTTGGATGCAGGAAGACCCCTCTGGGGCCATGAGGGGGACAGATTAGAAGTGACACTGAAGGGAAAAGAAGAAGCTGGGTAAGAGGACGAGGGCTGAGCCAGGTTGGGACCACAGGATGAAGAGGAGGGGCAGCGTCAGACAGAGGTCAGGGAACAAAAGGACAGGGCTGGGGACTGATAGGTTTGGGGAACTGGCAGGAAGGTGGCACAGAGGAACATGGGTCTGACTGAGTGACTGGGTGGACAGTGGGGAAGGTGGGGAAGGAGGGAGACTCAGAAAAGACAATGAGTCCAGTGGGGACCTGTGGGTGTGAGGGGCCCTAGGGGAGATAAGTATGCAGAAATCTGCAAGACAGGACAGAGTGGCCTTCTAGAGCCTGGGGAGGGGACCCTCTGCAAAGCCCTCCAAGTGCACAATAGCTCAGGGTGTTCCAGTAACTCCAGTCAGCCTGCAGGGGGTGGGGTTTTGAAAAATGCCACAGTAAAATCTAGGCCTCAAAGGCCAAGCAAGGGAGCTGGGACTTCCTGCCCAGGACAACAGCAAACCAAGGGAGGCCTGTGAGGGAGTAGAGAACCTGGGAACAGATGTGGAGGCAGTAGGCAGGTGGTTCCGACAGAGGAAGGAGGGAGGCCCCAGTGGGTTCCTGACGGGCCCAGAGGGATCTTACAAGAAAACATTTTGCAATAATCACTTGCACTTATAATGCCTCAGTGACACAGGCCTTCTGCTGAGGCTTTCTACAAATTCACTCACTTAATTGAGAAGATGGCACCATTATTACCCCATTTCTGAGGCTGAAACCAAGGCACAGAGAAGTCAATAATTTCCCAAAGCCACACAGAGAGCCTTCCATTTCCAGTATCTGTGCCTTTCACTCTTGTGTCTCAGTGTCCTTAACTGTATGAAGATGGTAATAATAGTCCTTCTACCACAGAGCTGTCTGTCGCCAGGTCAAATGATGAGACACCAGTATTATCTTCCTTTTTTCTCTTTTCCAGGAAAGGATAAAATAATAAACACAGCCTCTGGTGAAACTTTGAAAAAGGGTCAGCTATGGAGATATGCTGATCAAAATACTTCACCATCAATAGATGGGCTCTGTGGGAACAAAGTTTCACCTTGATCCAGTCCATCCTTCAACATTTTCAAAGAACGGACGAGAGGGACTTGAGGGGAACATCGACCTTGTAGCTCAGTTCACTAATTCAACAAATCACAGAGGGGAGAACAAAGCTGCCGAAAACTAGACTGACTCACTAAACTAGGCCCTGAGTGTTAAGATCACAGACGTCCTTACCATCCACACACTGACATGGCCTCATGTTATTTATTAAGTACCAGAGGATGTTTCAAAGTTAAAATAAAAAACAAGTCTACTTTATATTTAGAAAAGAATGATAGAACTGGTTATGAGATGTCATCAAAGCTTATTTCAGAAGTTAATCATTACGAAATAGCAGAAATTCAACAGACTAAGAAATATCTCAATACTTTAAAAAAAGAATTAAATGGAAGAGGCACAAAGAAAAAAGTAAGCCCCGCCCCCAAAGTACAACTCTTAGTATTCCTTGGACAAGCATCATATAGTGACAGACTCAGTCATTTCTTGTCCCACTTCACCTCCTTCTTGCCATCCCAGGAAATGAGAAGGGACCCATGACTGACTGAGACAAGTCTCTCCCCTCTGGCTGAATAAGGGTTGCAAATGGAAGCCATTTGGTGATGCAAACAATTATAAAATGCACGAGCCTTATAAACTGGAGTTTTGCAATTGTCATTCTCATCTGTATAACTGAAACAATTCAGCAAATTTTAAATTAAACAGATTCTAAAGCCACAAGTCCATTTATCACAATTTAATCATCCACATCTCATCAATTCACCACTCATCCAGATCCGGGTTCCCCTTCTTCCTCCACTACTATGTATTTGTCTACCAGTCTATGTCTCATTCTTCTGTTTCCATTATTTTCCCTTCCTGCATTTCCCTCCCCTTCTCCCCTTTTTCTCCATTTCTCTACTCTTTTCCTATCCCTTTTCCCGTGAAACTCTTTAAAACCATTTCACTTCCAGTTGCACTTTCTCCCTAACTTTTCTGCCAATATATCTCCATGTATTTCTGCTTCTTTCTCCCTCTATTCCTACGTTCCCTCTGCTCCCCGTTACTCTGCCTTTCCTGTTACACACCCTCTGCTCCAACTCACTGGCACCGCCCAGCGGCCAAGCTCAGTGCTGTTTCTTCCTCTGCTCCGGCATCACTACCCCCACTTTCTGTTCCTGCACTAGGCTCTTAAAAGCTTTTTCTCCTTATCATTCTGTCTTTAGTGCCTTGTCCTTTGTTGCCTCGACTCCTGCTACCAAGGCCCCCTCTCCCTTTTTGCTTCCCTCCACCTTTCTGGGGCTCTTCTCTTTCCTCTATATTTCTGTTTTCTTTCTTCTCTTGGTGCTTTCCAGACTTCCCCTTTCACTTTCTCTTTACAAGTCCCTCCCACATCTCCTCTTTTGCCGTCTCTTTGACCTCCCTTCACTGATCTTTCGCCTTCTCACTTGTCCATTTCTCTTTCATTCTCCGTCTCTTCCTCGGGATCGCCCTCACACCCTTGTTCTGCCGCTTTCCTGGCCTCCCCTGCGCAGTCACTGCTTCCATAAAGCCACTCCCCCCGTGTACTTGTGGCCTTCCCTCGTGGTCTTCCCTCCTAAATCCTACGGACAGAAATGTGTGCTCTTTCGGGCCTCATATTAAATGAGGGGCTGGGTAGGCTCAGGACGGGGGTGGGGGTGGGGGCGGACATCTGCAGAACTCCCGTCTAGGGAAGAATCCGGGCCTGTATGGGCCGAAGCTGGGGGATGGGACGCGAAGGGTTTGGAATCACCTCCCAAGACGTTAAATGGCGCATGGTGAAAGGACTTGCCAGTAAAGGGTTTTAAGCGGGAAAACGCAGCAGGTGGAGTCTAAGGGCCTAAAAGCGGAAAAGCCACAGGGAACCCTCCTCAGAAACAGTTCAACCGGGAATGAGCGCGGACTCCACGCCGCAGCGGAGCTGTAGGGGTTTGGGACCTCTCACCCGGACACCGAGACTCACTGCTTCAGGAGGCGCGGGTGTGGGGATTTCAACCCCGGTGGCAATCTCCAGGCTTCACGTGGAGGACTGTGGACTGAGACCCGCTAGTTTAAACAAGAAAGACCGACGGTCACAGACGGCTGCGTGACACTCGCTCCACCTTACAGGATTCCGACGTCTGCAAGAAACTGCGCGCGCGCGCGCGCTTTCGGAGAGAAAGAAAGGACAAGGAGCGGGGCCTGGACAGAGCACTTCCGGAAATGGGCGTGGCCTGAATACTGGACGGGCCCGGGCTGAGAGCGGAAAGATGGGGTGGGGCCAGCGGGACGGTGTGGCGAACGGGAAGGTGATACAGCCGCTGGTGGGTGGGGTAGTTCCGGCGCAGGAGCGAGGTTGGGGGTCCCCCATTTTCATAGTTCGGAACCTCGTAATGGAAGTGTAATTTTCTTTCGTGTCTTGTAAAGGCGGTCTGCTAACCTGCCTATTCTAAGTTGACGTTTCAAAAGTTTAAGGTAAAAGCGTACAGTTCTGTGGGCCACAGATGTCTACGTTTTAACGAGTTCAAAATGGTTTAGTTAAAATTTTTTGTGTAGTAGTGGAAACGCACTTTCTGGGAGAGAAAGCTTCTGGGGTTCCTTGGTCTGGGAACTGGAAACCGGGAAATCGATGGAGAGTCTAGCTAGGGCAATGGTGTGTCACCGGCGTAGGCGTCCTTGCCCCTCTCATGCTAGAAATCAAAAGAGTGGGCGAAACAGTTTTGCCGAGAAACGTTTGTTAAAGTGAAAGCTTCATGCACCAAGGGCCATCCACACTCGGAGAGCTAATGGATGTGCCTTCCCGAGGTTTATTGGCATATCGTTTTTCGTGGACTTTTGGGGTCAGGGACTGTGTTACTTTTACTTGGAGGAATATTCATAAATTATCCTGGAACGGGTTGGGGATTACTGAGAATTGGGTCACCACCCCCAATTTTGGTGTATTATGGGCTGCGCAGAATCTGTCGTGGCGCTGGAGAAGTTCTTTCAACTGGTGCTATGCGCGGTTTGGAGAACTTTCCCTAAATCTGATCACATCTCTTTTGCGGTTACTGTTCCAAACGTATTTGTTTTTTATTGCCGGAAAAGTATGGCTCAAGTTTGCTTCCCTGGCGGCAGGCTTCCCCTAAGTGACTACCCTCGACATTTGGATCCAGGAACAAATGCAATTAGAATTTAAGCAAGTAGGCAAGGAATGCATTTGTCTGTACAGGGGATGCAAAGTTGAATGTGATATTCAAAACTACTTGAAGCACTTGACAATTTACATCACCAACCACTCCTTTTAAAAAAACAATAACTTAAAAAAGAGATATAAACCGAGTTGTTCTTTATATTTTTAATTCTATACTGGAGGTAAATGGTAAACTTAATGTAGGGAGGAGGCAAGGAAATTAAAATAAAATGTTAAGCAATATTCAGAGACTGCCATTTGCTAATCAGCCCTGCAGCCAGGCCAGGAGGACAGCTTCAGAACAAAGGGAGATTTCAGCTGGATTACTAAAGACCCATTCTCCACACCTGTGAAGGGGAAACAGGAACTGAGAGTCATTCCCTATGGCTAAAACCACAGGGAATCTATGGATTCGAGGCTAGAAACTGCCAGCAGGCCTGTCACTCTTAATCTTACCTTTTCGTGCTACAAACCCTTCCCCTTTCTCACTGTAAGTCCATATCAAAGGAAATGAGTTGACAAAGTCTTTTAAACAATAACTCACAGGAACTAAAGAATGATATATAAACTGAATTGAGAGGAGACCACACTCTGTGGAGTGTTATCACTTTTCTAATAAACTCCTTTTAACTCTAACTTTGGCATATGTTGAATTCTTTCTTCACTCTCCACCAAAGGGCACTCTTCTCTCAGTACAGGGCTTGGTCTCCACGTCACTTGGGGAAATTTGCCCTGTTCTGCATCAAACTCACTTTTGTGGCATCATAATTTATTTGTCAAAAACTTCTAAATATTTCAAAATCACTTTACATTTATCAAAGAGTAACTAGAAAGACCAATTTAAAACGAAAATTGTTTATATTTTAATCATTTGTTTCCTACTTCTGATGTTCTGTAAAGTTGGATAATAAACCCTGTAAAGTACATCCATCCTTCAGTTTGTGGTAAATATTCCCCCATTTATGCAGACTTTTTATATGCATATTACATTAAGATGGTATCATTATATGTAGTTATTTTGTGGCAGGCTGACCCTGCCTGACCATTTCCAGCCAGAATTAGTTAGTTCCTCACTGCACCACCCACTCTTCCCCAGTACTCTCCAGCTGACATGGCAGTCCGAAAACCCGCTTAAACGATTAAGCCGGTTTCCTTATACTCTGGCAGCCAAACAATGTTCTCCTTCCTTATATGGAATATCTATAGCTATGTGGGAATGCGGAAGTATAAGATGGTATAAAATTGCCCGCCATGATTCTTGTAGCCGCCAGCCCCCGAAAGACACACGGACCATGAGTTATAGTGAGTTATAGGAAACACACTCTTTATTCAGCCAGCTGGGTCTGCCAGGGGTACGCAGACCCCAAATTAAGCAGCACTGAAATGTAGAAGTACAGGGTTTTTAAGCCCTAAATCCCATTCCTCATTCTGTCTTAACACAAAGGTCTATTTTCTCTTATTCATTACATGTCAACCCACGGGTCGGGTGTGCAAGCGGGGGTACAGAAGGAGAAAGCTTGTTACTAGAATGTTTATGTTCCCATAATTAATAGGCTATTTTCTCATGGCAATAGCCAAACAGTAATCTCCAGCAAGTAATAAATTTTAAGCAGTAACCTTCCTAAGCAAGTAATAAATGTTAAGCAGTAATCTTCCAGCCAACACGTGTTAACAATCGGAGCTCAGCCTTTGATAAGAATCCCCTGAACCGGTGCCAGCATCAATAAATGCTGCTTCCTGCTTATAGCCTGGGTGTCCCGTTTCTCTGTTCGAGAATCTACAACAATTTCTTTTTCAATTCCATTACTGGGAATTACTCTTTCTAAAAAACAATAGTTTAACTTAGCAACATACAAAGAACTAATACTTAACAACACAATTATTAATGATCTTCTCGTTCATTGGATGGTAAATAAAAAAGCATGGGTGATGAGTGATTTTTTGGGGGATTGGTTTTACAAATGTTTTCCTATAGAAGGTGAAAATTATATGAAGGAAAAATGTCTTCCTTTTAAAATACTTTTAGATAATGCACCTGGTCATTCACATAATTTAGAACATCCAAATATAAAAGTTGTGTATTTGCCACCAAATACAACTTCCTTGATCCAGCCTTTAGATCAAGGCATTACCGTATTCCCACCTTTAAGATTAATTAAATGAAGTTTTAATATTTTTGAGATTTATATGACATTCTGGAGCTAAGGAGAAGCGGTGCGTTGTGGTTTGGGAATTCAAAGGCAGGAAGGCAATTCACATGAAGATGGAAAAAGCAAATGTTTGGTAAATAAACGTTTGCTGGGCCATCTTAAGAATTGAACACAGGATTTTGAACAAGTGGTCCGTGCTAGGTTCCTCTCGCTCACACACTAGTTTATATTGCACTATAGTTATCTCTGAGGATATCACCCTTCTGCGAGCAGTTCCTCTGTCTAAATTCATTTAGGCAGGTAGAGGGGGAGGAGGAGCAAAGGCTCTTCTTGAGTCTTTTGTTCCTTAATAACTAGCTTATTGGTTTTGGGATAAAACCAATATCCCAAAAGGCATATTTTGGGGTGGCAAACTCT
>NW_006435849.1:1180642-1185861 GCF_000325575.1 Pteropus alecto
ATGGTGAAACTGGGGAAGAGGAACTCACTGCCGGAGGGACAAGCGGGTTCGGGAACTTTAAATTACGGGGCAGACCCCAAAACCCTGAGGTGGAGGATGGGGCCGTGAGGATAGCGACGTGTAGGTCTAAATCAGAAACAACAAGGACTCCCACACGTGACTGTGGCCGGTTGTCCGCGTTATCCGCTTCCGGGACTGCAGGAAACTGCGCGTGCGCGGAAAGGCGGGGCCTGCGGGGTCAGGGGGCGTGTCCGTAGTAGGAGTGGGGCCTGGACGCCCGGGCTCTGAGCCTCGGCCCGCCTCCTGGGCCGCTTTTCCGTCTGTCCTCCTGCCCACCGAACTGGTCTCCACTTTAGGGGCTAGGGCGCTTATATTGCAAACGCAAATATTTCCTCCTAACGAGGTGAAAATGGTTTAGGTGAAAACTTTTTGGGCGATCGGATAGGGGCGCGTGTCCTGGGAACAAAAAGGGAAGAGTGCTGGGACCTGGGGATAGGGGACCGGGTCCTTGTCGGCGGTGGTCGTGGGGGGCGGTGGTTGATCTCAGAGCATCTGAGGCCCCAGTTACAGCTTCTCATTTAATCAAGCAAGAGTCGAAGTTGTCTATGGAAATCGGAATGCGAAATGTAAACTGCTTGTGCGGAGTCTGCAACTTTATACTAACTACACACCAGAACATAATTTTTGACTTCTGTTCCCCATTCACTTTGAACGCAGAGATGCCACAGTGTCCTGGATTCCAGAACGTTCTGGGGCCGGCCCTGGGCCGTGAGGGTAGAGGGCAGAGACTGCCTTAAAAGAAGAGAAATTTCTGCTTGTGTACATATAAATTAATTTTTATTTGTCATTCTATACCACCCTTTCTGAGATAAATTATAAATCCAAATATATTTGAGACATACTGGATGGCGTTCTGTAATTTGCTGATGTCATTAGTATAATTTCAATATTAGTTTTAAACACTATTCTCAGTTATTTGGAAAATTATTTTTAACTTGAAATTTAAATTATATATTTTAACCTTTTTGTTTTCTGTTACTGCTTTGTGTCAAATGCAGATAAAGAGGCTTGTAAAAAGTGTACTTTTTAGAGATTTCCTTTGCTGTTAAAGTGAAATATTATGAAATATTTTCAGAGTAGTGATAAAGATGTCTGATCTTCATGCGAACAATAAAAGTGCATAGTAAAACTAGTTTTTCACATTTTAATAGCATCACTTATACCTTTAATGATTTATTATTTTAAATATGCAGGTTACTAGCTCCTTTTCTGTATCCTGTGTAAATTCTAAAGATGATACTGGCTGATCTGTTTTTCACAGCTTCTGTTTATGACTGCTCATTCTAGTGCTGAAACTCTAAAGAATGGATGAATAAATGCCTCCACGTTGTTCAAAAAACCAAAAATTTTAGGTAATCATGTATTTCTTCGGCAGAATGCAGAGACCCTGGACTCAGTAGGGTCAGGGCTCAAGAGAACGAAAGGGAATTTTTTATGCTTTTTCTCGGTAGAATGCAGAGACCCTGGACTCAGTAGGGTCAGGGCTCAAGAGAACAAAAGGGAATTTTTTATGCTTTTTCTCATATTTAAACTTCGTTTTTGTTAGATTCATTACTAGGTTGGTTTGTTTTTGTGTATAATTACATCCTTACCCTCGCGATATAACTTGCTTATTGCAACTTTTGTACTTCTGTCGGCACTTGTTCTGTATATTGAAGCCATGTCAACGTTCAAAGTGATTTGTAATGTCATCGAATTGGTTCCATCCACTAGAATGAAACCTGCCCTCCCTACTTAGGACAAGAGCTGTTAGGTGAAGGAGAGACAAGATGCAGATGAAGTAGGAGTGAAAAGAAAACAGCCTCCCAACTCACACGTGCACTAAAACAAATTTCATATGGGTAAATATATAATTATTTACAATATGCAGTACATGAAGACATTAATATTTATTTCATCACTATGTAATATGGAAAAAAGTTCAAGAAGAAAACAATATCCCAACACTTATTTTTCTTACATAAAATGCAAATAAAATCTCTATAAAATAAGATACAATATGGAACAAATGACAACATACTATGTTAGATTTAATGTCCTCTAATAAAATAAGACACATTGAAGTCTATGAAATAGAAGAAAATCTACAATTAAGCACATCATATGAGGCCGCTAAAGGATAAATACATACGATCAGTAACTATTTAATATGAAGTTAACTAAAGGGGAAACAAGTGCCATGATTATCTCACCATGCCTTCCTCAACCTGCAAGTAGATACATTCTCCACACAGAATTAAATCCTATTAAAGGCTTGTGGACATCAGCTCTCCATGCACTTGAGGTGAGAGGGAGGAATGCCTTTTCAAAATGCAAGGGGGAGGACAGACACATTTGTTGACTTTACTTTTAAATATCCAAATATGTAAGAATTTCACCCAGATATTTGTTGTCATTCTCAAATAATGTTGGGTATTCAAAGATATTCATCTGCTGCATGGGCACCAGTGCCCTTAGCTGAGCCCTAATTCCAGGCACTGGCGGCCTCATCCATCTCCCGTCGCAGGAAGAGGGGAACCCTCCCATGTCTACCTCCTAGGAGGAGCTCTGGGCTTCTTCCCTGTCTCCAGCTGGACCCCGGGGACCCGGCATTGGAGTTGGGACGAGCCAGCAGGGATGACATAGGCCGCCTGGGTGGCCATGGTGTAGACGGTCTGCACCTGGGCGCACAGACACCCCCGGATCTGGCGAGCATGGAGAGCTGCTCCCAGCTCAGCTGGGAAGGAACCCGCTGGTTCTGCACTCGGACCGTGTTCTGATAAATGGCCTCAGACATTGCACGCAGGGAGGTCACCAGGCACTTCCGGAGTGGAGGCGGCTGGACTCCTGGGGACCTGGATCTCGGCGCTTGCTGCACCCGGTGCGCCTCCTCTGGGCTCTCCTGGGGCAGACATCCGGAGTCGTCTCGCAGTCGCTGCTGTGGCCAGCATCAGGGACTTTTCGAGTCTTCTTTTCCAAAGTCACACTGCGCTCTTCTCCCAAAGAGGCCCTGCGGAGGTAGCACATGGGTGAGAGACCCGCCCGATTAATTCCCAGGGGACCCCATTCCCAATTCTCACCCTGCAACCTCGCAGGAACCCCACAAATGTCTTGTTCCTTTTCCGACCCCACATCTCTACAGGAGGTGGCGCCTCACCCATCCTGGGGCCCCAAATTGTCTCTGGGTCCCAGAGTCTCAAACCGCTGCTGCCAGCGCACACCCCGCTTCGTGCACGCGCTCCAAATAGTCTCAGCTTTTCTATGGGCACACTTCGGGCCCAAAGAGCAACATCTTACCTGCTGTAGCGCGGGGACTGTCCCTGGGTCTGCTTTTCCTCCTCCTGGAGCTCTCCCGATTGGAGCAGCGTTCTGCTTCTGTGAATAAAGTGAGAGTTTCATTGACTCTGCAACCTGGGCACTCTGGAAAGACTAGTCCATCCTGGACACACGTGGAGCCAAGGCTGCAACCAAAACCAATTTCCCAGCTCTTCTTAGAGTCCAGGATCCTCGAGGCCCGGGCAGCCAAGAGCAGCACCCAGTTCCCTGCAGGGGGAGACTGAGCTGCCCATGTCCTGGCCCCCTGCCCCCGCAAATAAAACCTGACCCAATGGAGCAACGCAGCTCTTTCTGCCTTTGAATTCGGTTTCCTTGGAATTCTCCTCTTTGTCTGTCTTGGGCTCTGACCCTGGAGAAAAAGAAGTTTTTTAGGTGACTGGCCTCCTTCCATGTACACAGAAACCCCTAGTCCATCCCTGACCCACATTTGCGGTCATTTCCCTCAACTGAAGCTGAAGCTGTTCAGCCAGCGTCAAGTGTGCCCGGAGCACCTGGTTCCAGGGCATCACTGGCACACTTGGAGAAGCCCCTGGAGGGCTAGGTGATGTTTCCTAGCACCTATCTCCAAATATAACCCAACTGCGAACACTCGGGGTCCCGGATCCCCCCACCCCTCCCTCAGGCCTCCACAGAAACAGCCCAAGTTCTTACCTTGCCTTTGGGTGCTGTTCTCTCTTAACTGGGAAGAGAAAGTCTTGCTCTCTTCTTCGAATGCTTTCTCCTCATCTGAGCCCTTTTCTTCAAAGGAGTTCTTTATGAGGGGGTGCTGGTCAGTGGGGCTTCCAATGGAGGGGCCGTGAGGGTCTTAGTTTCTCATGCCGGAGTCCATCTCAAAGTTCAAGGGAGAGACCTTCCCTGTGACAGTCAGAAGTGTGGGTGGGCCTGATGGGCCTGCCTTTTAAGAGCCCTTCACAGGGTGCGGCTCTCTCCTATTGGGTGAAAATGTTCACCTTCCTGCCACTCATCAGAGCCTAAGATGGGCCGACATTAGGAATGTGCTTATTGTGGTTTGTCAGCAAAAGGTCACTGCCACCTCTTAATACCAACAGGAGTCCTCAATATGGGGTGTGGTAAAAGGAGAAACTTCATTCAGGTAAACAATTTGGAAATGCAGAGACACAGCCTCTGGTGGAAACCAAAAGTGTACTCCACTGAGACAAAAGTGAGGCAAATTATTATAAATTCCCTCCTTACTCTCTGATTGGTCTACATTTATGCAAATCCAAATTTGCACGGTCTGATTGATTCTAATAGTTCTGTCCTGATTGGTCGGAATTACGGTGTTCCGATTGTTGATTATGGAGTTGCCTGATTAGTCAGGAAAGATGCAAATGAAGATAAAGTTGAGCAGTTCTGATTGGACAGCTCAGGTCTCAGTCAATTGGTTGAAGTACAATACCAGGAACTCCTTTTTAAGGATTGACTCAGATGGCAGGAGCAGAGTGCAGGGAGCTGGAACCAGGCTGTGGCTTTCCCCTAAAATGCAAAGTGTGTGAGATGCCTCTGTCTGCAATGGCTGCTAGGCTCTGGTTATGAATTTGTGCCCAGTTAACCACGAGGAGTCCTGCTTGGACAATAATATTTGACCTCTAAATGTCCACGAGTTGGGAAGACTTTGGCACAGTCCTGTCATAGAGTCAAAAAGCAGAATAGCAAAGCCAGGAGGCAGAGAACCAGAAGGCAGAAGGTCCTCCGCATCTTACTTCTGGCCTCAAACACACCCAGAATTATTCAAGACTCGGCCCAGATTTCTGCTTCTTCCACTATGAAACAGGAACTGAAAGGCTGGGTTACAGAGGCTCATCGGAAGGATTTCTTCCTTATCAATGAAATGCATCTATTTT
>NW_006435850.1:0-552 GCF_000325575.1 Pteropus alecto
CCTTACTTATAGTTATGTATTTTTTTGTCATTTTGAGCTGATACCTTTCAGTATTTCCTGTAGTGCCTTGTAGTGGAGAATTCCCTCAATTTTTGTATGTCTGCAAAGGTCTTTATTTCACCTTTATATCTAAAAAAGAGTTTAGCTGGATACATTATTCTTGGCTGGTAGTTTCTTTCAGTTAATAGTTTGAATATTTGATTCCACTCCTTTCTGGCTTGTAAGGTTTGTGCTGAGAAGTCCGACAATTATCTAACGGGTTTCCCTTTATAGGTTACCGTCTTCTTTTTCCTGGCTGCCTTGAGAATTTGTTGTTGATTTTTGATAATTTTAATACAATGTGTCTTGGAGAAGGCCTTTCTGGGTTAAGATAATTGGGTGTTCTGTTGACTGCCTGAATTCCAAGCTCCAGTTCATTCCTTAAATTTGGGAAATTCTTGTCAACCATTTGTCTGAAAATGCTTTCTAATCCCTGCAACTTTTCCTCCCCTTCGAGAATGCCTACTATTCTCGTTTCCTTTCCTGATTGTATCAGCTAGTTCTGGTATTTCT
>NW_006435851.1:0-762 GCF_000325575.1 Pteropus alecto
ATAGAAAATCATGTCATCTGCAAATAGTGACAGTTGGCCTTCTTCGTTTCCTATTTGGATGCATTTTATATCTTTCTCTTGTCTGATTGCACTTGCTAGGACCTCCAATGTTATATTGAAAAGCAGTGGCGATAGTGGACAGACTTGCCTTGTTTCTGATCTTAGAGGGAAGGTTTTCAGTTTTTCACCATTTAAATATAATGTTGGCTGAGGGTTCGTCGTCTGTGCCCTTTATTATGTTAAAGTACTTTCCTTCTATACCGATTTTGTTAAGTGTTTTGATCATAAATGGATGATGTATCTTGTCTGGCTTTTACTGCATCTATTGATATGATCATATGATTCTTATTTTTTAATTCATTTATATTGTGTATCACATTAATCGATTTGTGTATGTCGAACTATCCCTGTGCCTCTGAGATTAAGCCCACCTCATCAGGCCGTGTAATCTGTTTAATATGTTGCTGTATTCGGGTCACTAGTATCTTATTTATGATTTTTTGCATCTGCGTTCATGAGAGAGATTAGTCTGTGGTTTTCTTTTTGTGTGTTATCTGTACAAGGTTTTGGTATCAGGGTAATATTGGCCTCATAAAATGAGTTGAGAAGTATTGCCTCCTGTTCAATTTTTTGGAAGAGTTTGAGGAGAATCAGTATTAAATCTTCTTTGAATGTTTGGTAGAATTCACTGGTGAAACCATCTGGTCCTGGACTTTTACTTTTAGTAAGATTTTTGATGATTGTTTCAATTTCCATACTGCG
>NW_006435852.1:0-629 GCF_000325575.1 Pteropus alecto
AAGAAACTATGCAGGGCAGATGGGCTTGGCAAAAACAAAGTATTTGACAGGATGAAGACTCAAGGTCTACAACCAAGAATAATTTATCCAGCAAAGCTATCATTTAGAGTTGAAGGAGAGATAAAGATTTTCCCAGACAAAAATAAGCTAAAGGAATTTATCAACCCCAAGCCAGTATTACAGGAAATGTTGGAGAAAAAAACATGTATCAAAAACAGAAATAAAGAATGGTTACAACTACATTCCTATCAATAAGTACCTCAAATGGAAAAGAATTAAGTGCTCCAACTAAAAGATGGAATGGATGAATGGATAAGACAACAAGTCCTACATGCTGCCTACAAGAGACTCACTTCAGATCAAAAGACACACACAGACTAAAAGGAAGGGGATGGAAAAAATACTGCTTTGATGGAGCTAGAAAGTTTTTAAGTCAGACAGAGAAAGATAAACACTATATGATTTCACTTATATGTGGAATATGAGAAATAAAAAGAACAAACTAATCAAAAACAGACTCACAAATATAGCGGACAATTTGGTGATGGACAGAGGGGAAGGAGGGTTGAGGGGCTGGGAGAATGGGATGAAAGTTTAAAGAAGTACAACTTAGTAGCTGATGGATGGTC
>NW_006435853.1:0-854 GCF_000325575.1 Pteropus alecto
AGAATTTCCCAAATGTAAGGAATGAGCTGGAGCTTCAAATTATAGAAGACAACTGAATACCCAATTATCTCAACCTGAAAAGGCCTTCACCAAGATACATTGTATTAAAATTATCGAAAATCAATGACAAAGACAGAATTCTCCGGGCAGCCAGGGAGAAGAAAATAGTAACTTATACAGGTAAACCCACTAGATTATTCTTGGACTTCTCAGTGCAAACTTTACAAGCCAGAAATGAATAGAATCAAATATTTAAACTATTAAGTGAAAGGAACTACCAGCCTAGAATAATGTATACAACTAAGCTCTCCTTTAAATATGAAGGAGAAATTAAGACTTTTCCAGACATACAAAAATTGAAGAATTCTCCACTATGAGACCTGCACTACAGGAAATACTGAAGGAGGTCACATCATCTAAAACAAAATGACAAAAAAAAAAAACATAATTAGCAGTAAAGTGACTATCAGGCAAATAGAAGCAGAGGCGTGCAACCCTTACTAACAACAGGGCATTATAAGCTTAAATAATAAGAAGAGCATTGTTATAACAAAATTGTAATGAACGTTCAGCATACATAGGAACAAACTGATATAACGATAACTGAAAACGGGGGGATTAAAAGATGCAATATCGCAAAGGAGAATGGAAATAAGGCACGCACAGAAGAAAATGGATGACTATATAAATGTAAATATGCTTTATATATTCATAATAGTAACCACACGCCAAAGATTCAGAACTGAAGCATGTAATGTAAAACAAAAAGGACCAGGGGGAAAACCCACAAAAGCCAACCAAAATAAAAGAAACAGAAGGACAAGGACAAGGAAGCAATAGAAACACCAAGCTAC
>NW_006435854.1:0-464 GCF_000325575.1 Pteropus alecto
AAATCAGCTGCCAGTCTTATGGATTTTCCCTTATATATAATTATTTTTCTCTTGCTGCTTTTAATTTTCTTTCTTTATATTTAACTTTTGGCATTTTAATTATGAAGAGTTGTGGTGTGGGCCTCTTTGGATCCCTGATTTTTGGAATTCTCTGAGCTTCCTGGGGTTTTATGTCCATTTTCTTCACAGATTAGGGAAGTTTTCCATCATAATTTCTTCAAACAGCTCTTCAGCATCTTGATTTTCTTCAGTTATGCCGATCAGATGAACATTTAGAGGCTTAACAGTGTCCCATATCCTCGTTAAATTATTTTTATAGTCTTGGCATCTTTTTTCTTGCCATTCTGATTGAGTGTCCTGATTGGCTTTCCTGTCTTCTTGATAGGGTATTTGATCTCTTCTTTATTCACTTTGTTTATTTCTTTGTTGGTTCCATTTAATATACTTCTCATCTCAGATAATGT
>NW_006435855.1:0-547 GCF_000325575.1 Pteropus alecto
AGGACCAGATGGCTTCACCAGTGAATTCTCCCAAATTCAAAGATTTAATACCTATTCTCCTCAAACTGCCAAAAAATCAAAGAGGAGGCAATACTTCCAAACTCATTTTATGAGGCCATTATTACTCTGATATCAAAACCTGGTAAAGAAAACACACATAAAGAAAACTACAGACTAATATCTCTCATTAACACAGATGCAAAAATCCTAAGTAAGATACTAATGAACCGAATACAGCAACATATTAGAAAGATTATATACCATGCTCAAGTGGGCTTCATCCCAGGGGCACAGGGATGGTTCAGCATATGCAAATTGATTAATGTGATACACCACATAAACAAATTAAAAAATAAAAATCATATGATTATATCAATAGATGCAAAACAAAAAAGCCTTCGATAAGATACAGCATCCATTTATGATCAAGACACTTAACAAAATCGATATAAAAGAAAAGTACCTTAACATAATAAAGGCCATATATGACAAACCCTCAGTAAACATTACACTTAATGGTGAAAAACTTAAAACTTTCCCTCTAAGA
>NW_006435856.1:0-1078 GCF_000325575.1 Pteropus alecto
CCCCCGGGCGCTGGGGCGCCTGCGCCGAGTCCGGGTGCGGGGCTGCGCCCCGCAGCGGCCTCTCTGCACGTGACGGACGTGGTCCTTCCCGAGGAACCATCCCGCGTCTTCATCCATCTCTGAAAAGTACTCTCGAACATTGTCATTTCTGTCCCCGTCATTGTCTTCTGGAGCCCGTTCCCGTTTGTTCTCCGAACCTGGCGCTAGTCTCATGGCCGGAGACTAGACTGTCAGCGTGAGTTTGGTATGTTGAGGGTGACGCCGGAGGCAGTGCCAAGCTGGAGGATCGGCCTGAATACTCCGGGAGGCAGAGTCCACGAACCCCGACGGGCTCCTCGGTCCCTGCGGGGGGCCCACAGGCCCACCTGCGTCCTTCTCTTCCACAAGGGACTGGTTTCCCCGGCCAGGGAGATGCGGAGCGCTTCACCCCCACTTCAGAGCAGCGAGACCCAAAGGGTCCCCTGCTGCCGGGGGAGGCCAAGGCCCTCACTGCATTTGGCTTCTCAGCGGCCCCGGGACAGGCCGTAAGCGCTGCCACAGGCTGGTTTGGAATGAGTAATCAAGGCGTGGGAGACTGGCTGGAAAGAGCTGATAATAATAGATTCTGCAAAGGGAAGAGGGAATGTTCTGGAATGAGACAAGGTGACTGAGCCTGATGCGTCAGTGGAGAGCTACACAGAGCAGGGTGACTAGTCTCTTATGGAATCAACAAGGCAGGTGGGATTTCCTGTTTGCAAAGATATAGAGAAAAATGATTTTTTTCCCGATGAAATCTAGAAGCCACAAAAAAGTAGCCAAAAAAGTCTGAATTCTTTTTTCTGCCTTAAAACCCTCTGATGTAGGAGATGCCAGATATTGGCCTCTTTGGAGGCGCCGTTCAGAGTACTCTACCCCGTGCTTTATCAGGTATAGGTAGTTGTGTGAATTTTCAACTTGATACATTTTCACCTCTGTGGGATCGTCATTGTCATTGGCAGCGAGGGTGATTTGAGAGAGTATTGCAATTGACAGCGTACTGGGAGCTATCTTAAAGCCTTTGAAAAATAATAGAACAGGGCAGAATGAATGTATTGAGAGA
>NW_006435857.1:0-385 GCF_000325575.1 Pteropus alecto
GTCAAGTAATCTAACAGATGCAGAGTTCAAAACCTTAGTTATAATGATGCTCAATGAACTTTTGAGATATGTAGAGAACTCCAACAAAGAGATAAAAATGGAAATGGAAATTATAAAAGGGAACCAGTCTGAATGGAGAACGCATTATCTGAGATGAGAAGTATATTAAATGGAATAAACAAAAGAATAAACAAAATGAATAAAGAAGAGGATCAAATGCTCTATCTAGAGGACAGGAAAGCCAATTGGGACAACTCAATCAGAATGGCAAGAAAAAAGATGCCAAGACTATAAAAATAATTTAAGGAGAATATGGGACACTATTAAGGCTCTAAATATTCATCTGAATCGCATAACAGAAAAAAATCAAGATGTTGAACAGCTG
>NW_006435858.1:0-1015 GCF_000325575.1 Pteropus alecto
TAGATCAATTCTTAGTTTTTTGAGGAAACTACATATAGTTTTCCATAGTGGCAGTCCCACCAGTGGTGTATGAGGGTTCCTTTTTCTCAGCATCCTCTCTAATACTTGTTAGTACTTGCCCTGTTGATGACAGCTATTCTAACAGATATGAGATGTTTCTCATTGTAGTTTGATTGCATTTCCCTAAAGCTAGTGATGTTGAGCATCTGTTCAAATTTGTTGGTCATTTGTATGACCTCCAGAAAAAAAGTGTCTGTTCAGGTCCTCTGCCCATTTTTTTTGAATGGATCATTTGATTTTTTGTTGTTATTGAGTGTTATGAGTTCTTTGCATATTTTGGATATTAGGCCCTTATCTGAGGTGTGGTTTCAAATATATTTTCCCATTTGGATGGTTGTCTCTTTACCTTGTTGACGATTTCTTTTGCTTAGCAGAAGCTTTTTAGTTTAAAGAAGTCCCATTCATTTATTTTATCTTTTACTTCCCTTGCTTTTGAGGTCAAATTTATAAAATCCTCTTTAAGTCCAAGTCCTTGAGTTTAGTTTCTATGTTTTCGTCTATCTTTCTATTGTCTTAGGTCTTCCATTCAGGTCCTTAATCATTTTTGAGTTAATTTTGTTGTGTGGTGATAGACAACAGTCTAGTTTCATTCTTTTGCAGGTGGCTTTCCAGTTTTCCCAGTATCATTTATTGACGAGGCTTTCCATTCTCCACTGTATGATTTTGGCATTTTTGTCAAAAATCATTAGCCCATGTAAACATGGGTTTATTTCTGGACTCTCAATTCTGTTCTACTGGTCTGTGAGTCTGTTTTTCTGATAATACTAGAATTATACTGTAGTATAATTTGAATTCAGGCAGAGTGATCCCTCCAGTCTCATTCTTTTTTCTCAGGATGGCTTTGGGAATTTGAGATCTTTTCTGCTTCCATAAAAATCTGATAATTTTTTGTTCTATTTCTTTTAAAAAAAATGTAGTTGGGATTTTGATGGAGATTCCATTAAATCTGTATAAT
>NW_006435859.1:0-272 GCF_000325575.1 Pteropus alecto
CCAGCCGCGTATGAGGGGTCCTTTCTCGCCACATCCTCTCCGACACTCGTTATTACTTGTCCCATTGGTTATAGCTATTCTAACAGGTGTGAGATGGTGTCTCATTGTGGTTGTGACTGGCATTTCCCTAGTAGCTAGTGATGTTGAGCATCTTTTCATATATTTGTTGGCCATTTGTATGTCCTCTAGGGAGAAGAGTCTGTTCAGGTCCTCTGCCCGTTTTCTGATTGGATCATCTTTGTTGTTGTTGTTATTGAGTCGTATGAGTTCTT
>NW_006435860.1:0-1000 GCF_000325575.1 Pteropus alecto
ATTTCTGCTCTAATTTTGATGATTCCTTTCCTTCTCTTGACTTTAGGGTTCATTTGTTCTTCCTTTTCTAGTTTCTTAAGGTGAAGCGTTAAGTTGTTTATTTGGGCTCATTCCTGTTTTTTGGAGGTAGGCCTCTAATGATATGAATTTCCCTCTTATGACCACTTTTCCCATGTCCCAAAAGTTTTCGTATGTTGTACTGTCATTATCATTCTTTTCTATGTATCTCTTGATCTCTGTTTTTATTTCTTCTCTGACCCAGTTATTCTTTAGTAGACTGTCGTTTAATCCCCGTGTATTTGTGGTTCTTCCTGATTTCTTTTTGCAGTTGATCTCTAGTTTCAAAGCATTATGATCAGAGAATATGGTTGGTATGATTTCAACCCTCTTATATTTGTTGAGGCTATCTCTGTGTCCCAGTATGTGGTCGATTCTTGAGAATGTTCTATGTGCACTAGAGAAGAGTGTATAAGCAGCTGTTTTGGGATGCAAGGCTCTGTAAATATCAATAATGTCCAGTTGGACTAAAAGGTCATTTAAGGATGTTATTTCTTTATTGATTTTCTGTTTGGATGATCTGTCCATATCCAACAGTGGGGTATTTAGGTCCCCTACTATGATGGCGTTGTGGTCTGCTTCTCTCTTTAGTTTTCTTAGTAATTGCTTTACATATTTCGGTGCTCCCTGATTGTGAGCATAGATATTAATAAGTGCTATGTGTTCTTAGTGCATGATTCCCTTTATCATTATGAAGTGTCTCTCAGTGTCTTTCTTTATCTTTTCTATTTTGAAGTCCATTTTGTCTGATATTAGTGCTGCTACTCCCCCTTTTCTCTGAATGCCATTTGCTTGAAATATCATATTTCGCTCTTTAACTTTGAGTTTATATTTGTCTTTGGAGCTGAGATGTGTCTCCAGGAGGCAGCATATAGTTGGGGTTTATTTTTTGATCCATTTTGCAACTTTGTGCCTTGTTATTGGTGAGTTCAGTCCATTTACA
>NW_006435861.1:0-375 GCF_000325575.1 Pteropus alecto
GCAACAAAGAGCTGGTTCTTTGAGAAGGATAATAACATTGACAGACCACTGGCTAGACTCACTAAAGGAAAAAGAGAAAGGACACAATCAAAATCAGGGATGAAAGAGGGGGAATTACAACTGACATTGCAGAAGTACAAAGGATCATGCAAAAATACTATGAAAAATTAATAGCTTAGAAGAAAAGGACCAGTACTTAGAAAAATACAACCTTCCAAGAATGAATCAAAAAGTACTGGAAAATCTAAATAGACAAATCAGCAGTATGGAAATTGAAATAATCATCAAAAACCTACGAAAAAGTAAAAGTCTAGGACCAGATGGCTTAACCAGTGAATTGTACCAAACATTCAAAAATATTTAATACCTATTCTC
>NW_006435862.1:0-2051 GCF_000325575.1 Pteropus alecto
TTATTTTTTATGCCTGTAGCACCTGGTCTTCTTAGTTAGTCTCCCATCCAAGTACTAACCAGGTCTCAGCCAGCTTAGCTTCTGAGATCAGATGGGATAGGGCTTGTTCAGGGTGGCATGGCCATGGACATTTCTTTTTTTAACTGAAAAAATGCTCACCTGTGTTCTTCATGTGGACTGCAAATTTCAAGATTTTTATTGTAAAACAATTTAGAACTGAGTGTTATACAGTTCTTAAAAGTCCTTGGCCAATGTCTACTTCAGTGACATCACAGTTTTATACATTTTATACTAATAGCCTTGAAATATTAGTATATATCATATAGTGTATTTTTTAAATATTTTCATGTGAACATAAACATATTCTATATTATTATATTTTTGAGTATTATACACTATTATTGTGTGTGTGTCTGTGTGTGGTTAATTGTGTGGTTTAAAACTCTGTATGGAATTTCTGATATATCTGTTACTTTTATAAGCAGTGAGAGAAAATTATTTAAATTTCCACTTATGAGTGTTTACTTCTTCACTTTTTTATATATGGAGAACTTGAATGTCAGGTACATACAGATTAAAAAAATATCGCTAATGGCTTGACAACTTTATCTGTTTTAATGAAATATGCTTCGTCATTTTCAACAATGATTCTTGCTTTAAATTGCGTCAGTATATTAACTATAGCAGTTTACTATTGGTTTGTGGTTTGTTTTGCATGATTTATTTTTTTCATCTTTCTACCTTCATCTGTCTTTATGCTAATGTTAAAAAAGTGTCTCATTATGACAGTGGTTATTTTAAATATAAACAGTTTTGAAATTTAAATAGAAAATTATCTATTTATATTTAAGATAATTATTGAATTATTAATATAATTATTATTTATAATCCTTATTTATTGTGTAAATATATTGTAATTAATTATTATACCGCTTTCATTTAATTTGGATGAACAATGCTAGTTTTAAACTCTACCTTTCATTTCATTTCTTATCTATCACAATAAATATTCTTGTTTACTTTCTTCCATAAAAACTTATTAATTTAATATGCTATAAATATTCTTTGTTAGTGGCCTGTATTTTACAGCATACATTCTTTACTCATTAAACCCTAATCGATTAGTATTTCTTCACTCTCGCCAACAGTGAAAAGACCTATCATCTATTTTTATTTACTGTTAGCTGTATTTGCTCCCTTGCATTCTAATACAAACATTTATTATAAAATTTGAAACTTTATCATCAATAACCAGACAGGTATAGCTACAAAATTTATTTTCTGCAAATCTTTTCTTTCTTTATATCCAAGTTTCCATCTAGAATAAGTGTTTTATCTTTAGAAGACTCTTAAATATTTTTTTAGTTAGGAGTTAGTTAATAGCAGTTACATTAAGAAACAAGAAAGATCCCAAATAAATGACCTACCACTATGCTTTAAGAAACTAGAAAAAGAAAAACAAACTGAGCCCAAAGTTAGCAGGAGTTAAGAAATCATAAACATTAGAGCAGAAATAAATGAAATAGAGAACTGAAAAACAATAGAAAAGAGTAACCAAACTAAAAGTTGGTTCTTTGGAAAAAAATAACAAAATTCACAAACCCTCAGCTCGACTAAAGAAAAAGGAGATAGAACTCAAATTGACACGATTATAAATGAAAAAGACACAACGACTGAAACCAAAGAAATTCAAAGGATCACTAGAGGCTACTATGAACAACTATATGTCAACAAACTGGACAACTTAAAAGAAATGAAAATAGTTTAGAAATGTACAACCTACAAGACTTAATCAGGAAGAAATAGAAAATATGAACAGATTAATTACTAGTAAGAAAATTGAATCAGTAATGAAAAACTCCCAATAAAGAAAAACCCTGAACCATATGGCTTCACTGAAAATGTTACCAAATATTTAAAGGAAGATTAACACCAACCCTTCTCAAAATCCTCCAAAAAACTGAAGTGAGTAAACACAGCCAAACTGATTTTTTGAGGTCGGCATTACCCTGAAACGAAAACCAGAGAAAGGCATGACTAGAAAAGAAAAC
>NW_006435863.1:0-233 GCF_000325575.1 Pteropus alecto
ATTTTTATGTCCTCTGGGGAGAAGTGTCTGTTCAGATTTTCTGCTCGTTTTTTAATTGGATCATTTTTCTTGATGTTCTTGTTGTTATTGAGTTGTAAGAGTTCTTTGTATATTTTGGATATTAGGCTCTTATCGGAGGTGTTGCTAGCAAATATATTTTCTCATTCGGATGGTTGTCTCTTCACCTTGGTGACGGTATCTTTTGCTGTGCAGAAGCTTTTTAGTTCGATGTA
>NW_006435864.1:0-481 GCF_000325575.1 Pteropus alecto
ATAGGGCATTTGATCCCCTTCTTTATTCACTTTGTCTATTCCTTTATTTATTCCATTTAACATTCTTCTCATCTCAGATGATGTGTTCTTCATTTCAGACTGGTTCCCTTTTATAATTTCCATTTCCATTTTTATGTTTTTTTATCTCTTTTTGGGGGTTCTCTACACTTCCCAAAAGTTCACTGAACATCTTTATAACCAGTGTTTTGAACTCTGCATCTGTTAGATTACTTGAGTTTGTTATATCGGGATCTGTGTTCTGTTCTCTCACAAGGTTTCTGCTTCTTTGTCTTCCCATTTTGGCTGCCTTTCCATGTGTGTTTCTATGCACTAAGCAAATCTCCTAAGTCTCCCAGTCTTATTAGTGTGGATTTGTGAAGTAGGTGTCCAGTGGCACAGTCCTGAGAGAGTTTCAGCAGGCCAAATTAGGCCCAAGCCTCTACCCTTCTGAGGCCACCTATTAAGATTCAGCAAGCAATCC
>NW_006435865.1:0-882 GCF_000325575.1 Pteropus alecto
ATTACCCTGATACCAAAATCTGGTAAATATAACACTAAAAAAGAAGACTACAGACCAATATCTCTCATTAACACAAATGCAAAAGTCCTAAATAAGATACTAGCGGACCGAATACAGCAACATATTAAAAAGATTATACACTACAATCTAGTGGACTTCATCCCAAAGGCACAGGGAGTTTCAACACACAAAAATCAATTAATGTCACACACAACACAAACATTAAAAAATAAGAATCATATCAATAGATGCAAAAAAAGCCTTTGACAACATACAGCATCCATTTATGATCAAAACATTTCATAAAATCAGAATAGAAGGAAAGAACCTTAATGTAATAAAGGCCATCTATGACAAACACTCCGCCAACGTTATACTTAGTGATGAAAACCTAAAAACCTTCCCTCTAAGACCAGGAACAAGACAAGGCTATCTCCACTCTTATTCAATATAACATTGGAGGTCCTAGCAAGTGCAATCGGGCAAGAGTAAGATAAAAAAGGCATCCAAATAGAAAACAAAGAAGTCAAATTGTCACTATTTGTGGATGACATAATTCTCTATATAGAAAACCCTAAAGACTCCACAAGAACACTATTGGAAACAATAAGCGAATACAGTAAACTTTCTGGATACAAAATCAATGTTCAAAAATCCATAGCATTCCTATATTCTAATAATGAAATGTCAGAAAAAGAAGTGGAAAAAATAATTCCTTTTGCAATTGCAATAAAAAGAATAAACTATCTAAGGATAAATCTAATGAAACATGTAAAGAACCTATATAACAAAAACTAGAAGGACCAATAAACAGAAATCAAAGAAGATATAAAGAAATTGAAAGATTTTCCGTGTTCTTGGATTGGAAGAATTAACATAGTT
>NW_006435866.1:0-633 GCF_000325575.1 Pteropus alecto
AACAAAAGCTCATAAACACTAATAACAGTATGAAGTGTACTAGAGAGAAAAGGAATGGAGGGAGGTAGAAGAGGGTAAAAAGGGTCAAATTTATGGTGACAGAAGACTTGGCTTGGGGTGACGAACACACAATGCAGTGTAGATATGATGTATCATTCAATTGTACATTTGAAATCTACATAATTTAATTAACTATCTCCCCAGTAAATTAAATAAAATAAAACAAAGCAAAATAAGGAGACATGAGGAAATTTTTAGAGTGATCAATATGTCTTTAAACTTAATTGTGGTTATGGTTTCATGGGTGTATGCACTTGTCCAAATACATTAAATTCTCTGTATTAAATATGTGCAGTTTTTTTTTACACCAATTATACCTTTAAAGTTACTTTAAAAAAAAAAGGAACGAATGGCTTTCTGAAATGAAAAAGAAAACATTCCACAAAATTTAAAAATAAGAACTCACAGGAAATATTTGAAGCGTATCAGATAAAGCATTAGACAGGACTGATAAATCAAACACACTCCAATAGAAATTAAACTGTGAGACAGGAAAAAAAAAAATTAGAAAAAGCAGAGCACAGGCGACAGATAACCAAATCAAATGGTATGAAATACATGTAATTAATATTC
>NW_006435867.1:0-312 GCF_000325575.1 Pteropus alecto
TAATACTACAAAGAACTCCTATATACCGTTTGCCTCCACTGAGCAATTATTTGAACTTTCCTATTTATGATCCTGTCACACAAACAAATTCTCTGTCTCTTTCTCTGTCTCTATTTCTGTCTCTGTCTGTGTTTCTCTCTCTCTCTCTCTGTCTCTCTTTCACGTGTTCTTACACAGGCATACATTTTTACACTTACAGTTCTGTAATTCCAAAAATCCGCCAATTGTCCTAATATTGATACGGGACATCACATGTAAAATTCTGCATCTTTAGCGAGAAATGATACGGGACATCTCTTGCAGATTTCTTAG
>NW_006435868.1:0-829 GCF_000325575.1 Pteropus alecto
CTGGTGTCAGACCACAACAGAGCACCACCTGACTATCCCCACAAGTGGTGCACTCAAATGGTGGTCTCAACAGGTACATAAGCCTGCTGGGGCTAATCGCATTCTACAAATCAGCCTCCACATGGCAGCTCATATCCTGTGAGCTTGGCCAATCCTCACAGCCAGTCTACTTGAAAGTCAGTTCCATCCACTGACTTGCTAATAGCACTCAACTCTAAACTGCAAAAGGAGAACAAACTAACTCACACAAGGAACACTACTGGAGCTCCCAGCATAGGTTACCAGTGACACTGCATCACACAGCCACCTATCACAAAAGACCACATAACAAATCTTCCTAATTCATAGAAACAAACACTGAGAGGAAACAAGAAACAGGTCACAAATGAGAAAACAGGAGAAATTTCAGGGAAAAAAAAATAAACAAAATAGAGGCAAGCAACCTACTATACACAGAATTCAAAACAATGGTTATAAAAATGCTCGATGAACTTAGGGGAGGAATTGGTGATCTTAGTGAGAACTTCAACAGAGAGGTAATAAACATAAAAAAAGGAAATAGAAACCACAAAAAAGAACCAGTCAAAAATTAAGAATAAAATAACTGAAATGAAGAATACAGTAGAAGATATCAACAACAGATTAAATATAGCAGAGGATTGAATCAGCAATTTGGAACGGCAACAAGAAACAAGAATCGAAAAAAAAAATGAGGAAAGTTTGAGACTTCTGGAGAAACATCAAGCATACCAACATTCTCATCATAGGGGTATCTGGGGGGAGACGAGAGAAAGCAAAAGATCAAGAACCTATTTGAAGAAATAATGAC
>NW_006435869.1:0-1538 GCF_000325575.1 Pteropus alecto
AACTTCTCCAAGATCTGGCCTTGGTGTGCCCATACGTATTGCTAAGCCGCCTCAAGCCTGGCGGTAGCAAGTGTCTGTGTACAGCTCACCCTCTCCCAGGCACCTTAGCCTAACACAAGGGGCAACCATCTGTAGATCACTTCATAGCTCATATCATTAGCCCCAGGAAAAGCACAGGTTGCAGAGACCTTGGCCTGCACCAGAATCCACACAATAGACTCCGGAACTAATACACTGGTGGCCAGCTTTGGACCACCAAAGTCCACACCAGAGCTCCACCCAACTGGCTCCACAAATAAAACACCCAAAGGGCAGACTCAACAGGCACCAGAGTCCCAATAAAGTGAATCTTGCTCCATAGGGTCAGCCCCTGCCCAATAGCTCCTCCACTGTGGAGCTGTCTTTGCAAACAATCAACCTGAGGGCCGATCCCTCCCATTGATGTGCCAACAGCAACCAAGGCTCAACTACAACAGGGGGCACACACAACCCACACTAGGGACACATCTGGAGAACCAACTGAAGAGAGAGACTTTCCCACTGAGCCCCACAGGACACCTACTACATAAGGCCACTCTATTGAGACTGGGAGACAAAGCAGCTCTACCTCATGCATAGAAACAAACCTTGGGAGGTGGCCAAAATGTAGACAAAAGAAACATGTCCCAAATGAAAGGAGAGAACAAAGTTCCGGGAGACGACCTAAAGAAAATGGAGACAAGCAATCTACCAGATACAAAGTTCAAAACTCTGGTATAAGGATGTTCAGTAATCTCAGTGAGTACTTCAAGAGATAGGAAACATTAATACGAAGATAGAAAACACGAAAAAGAGCCAGTCGGAAATGAAGAATACAATAACTGAAGTAAAAAAAATCATTAGAGGGAATCAACAGTAGATTAGATGAAGCAGAGAGTCGAATCAGTAATTTGAAAGACAAGGTAGCAGAAAACAACAACGACGACAACAACAAAAAGAATCCAAAAAAATGAGGATAGTTT
This sequence comes from Pteropus alecto, assembly GCF_000325575.1. NCBI lineage: Eukaryota > Metazoa > Chordata > Mammalia > Chiroptera > Pteropodidae > Pteropus > Pteropus alecto. The sequence goes on from NW_006435869.1 coordinate 1,002, forward strand.
AAGGGGCTTCTGGAATAACATCAAGTATAACAACATTTGCATCATGGGGTACTGGAGGGAGAAAAGAGAGAAGAAGGAATTGAAACTCTATTTGAAGAAATAATGACATAAAATTTCCCTAACCTGGCTAAGTAAATAGACTTACAAGCTCAGGAAGCACAGAATCCTAAGCAAGGTGAATCCAGGAGGTCCACACCAAGATAAGTCATAATTAAAATGCCCAAAGTTAAAGACAAAGAGAATCTTAAGAGCAGCAAGAGAAAGGCAATTACTTAGTTACCTACAAGGGCGCTCCCATGGCACTGTCAGCTGACTTTTCTAAAGAAACTTTGCAGGCCAGAAAGGATTGGAACAAAATATTTAAAGTGATAAAAAGTACAGACCTACAACCAAGATTACTGTACCCAGCAAAGCTATCATTTAGAATCGTGGAAAGATAAAGAGCTTTTCAGACAAGAAAAAGCTCGAGGAATTCGTTACCACTAAACAAGTATTGCAAGAAATGTTACAGGGAGTTCTTTTAGAAGAAGGGGAAAA
>NW_006435869.1:3699-22955 GCF_000325575.1 Pteropus alecto
ATGTGCTGCTGATTTTCTCTTTAACAGTAGTATGGATGTTTTAACAATATTAATTCTTCCAATCAGCAAACACAGTATATTTTTTCATTTATTTATGTCTTCATCAATATCTTTCAGCAATGTGTTACAGTTTTCAATGTAGGAGTCTTTCAGCTGCTAGGTTAAATTTATTCCTAGGTATTTTATTCTTTTCTAAAATTTATTTTTATTAAATTTATCATGATGTCATTGGTTAATAAAATTGTCTAGGTTCCAAACGTACGACTGTATAATACATCATCTGTATATCGCATTGTGTGTTCACCACTCAAAGTCACATTTTTTCTGTCACCATTATTTGATACCCTTGACCCCTTTCTACCTCTCCCTTCCCCGCTTTCTCTCTGGAAATCACTATATTGTTGCCTGTGTCTCTGAGTTACTGTTTGTCTTGTTCATTGTTGCTTTCAGTTTTATATTCCGCATATGAGTGAAATCATACGGTTTGTGACTTTTTCTGTCTAGCTATTTTACTTTTTTTTGATGTATTTGCAAATGGGATTGCTTTATTAATTTCTCTCTCTGACAGTTCATTATTAACGTATAGACAGCATATTTCTGTATATTGATTTTGTATCCCACAAAGTTATTCAGTTCGTTTTTCAGTTGTAACATATTTTTTCTTTTTAATACTCCATTGGTGTATAATGACATGAAATAAACTGAGTATACTTAAAATGAAAAATTTGATAAATTAAAAGAGCCAAACGAAAATTAGCAGTATATACTGCAATGGTTTATTTACATATAATTTAAGAATGTGCTCAAAAGTTTTCAGTGCTTTGTTATATAATCGTAAAAAATGTAATCACCCTGATCCTCTGTTTCCTTATTTCTGATAATGATGTGGGATGATAAACTTAATTCAGGTGGATATTGTTAGGAATAAGTAAAATGTCTGAAAATATTTGGTGAGTCTAAGAACTCTTTTACAGGTAAGGAGTATATATATTTACATATATATGCATTTGTACATGATTTCCTTTCAAATAAACATGCTTATATGTATGTGTACAATACAGACTCATTAATAATCTCACCTTTAATGTTGAAAAGAACTTTGGAAGAAATTTGAAGAGAAAAGAAATGAAAAGAATGACAGTTAAATTCACATGAATCTAAAAGAATACTGAAATTTAGACATAATGATTTAAAATAATTACCTTAGTTTTAGTAATAAATTACTTTTCTTAGTTTAAAGCACAAAGGCCTCCAAGCCAGAATCACATTTACTTCTGTACCCCAAAAAAGAGTGTCTACCCGTGCCACCTGAGTCAAACACTGAACAACGAGAATTGCAGTGGAGACATAGCCTCACAGGCAGCGCTACGCAAGGAGAACCAGAAAGCTAACCCTCAAAAGCCCAAACCACCCACCCCACTTATTGGCAGTTGAAGTTTAAAGGATGAAATTGCAGGTAGGCGTTTTCAATGCGTGGTCAGTGGTGAGTATGTTCTGATTGGTTGGATCTGGTGTTACAAAAAGATATTTTAGGAGTTCTGCTCATCAACCTTCCAGCACCAGCTAGTGTTGGAGCCAGCCGATGAAGTAATTCAGGGTACCTGAAAGGGGGAGTATGGACTGAGGAAAAGAAAGAAGACAGACAGAACTGCAGGAGGGAGCACAGATACAAGCTGTCTGTGTCTGTGTCCCCGAGTTTATTCAAAACACACTACTTATAGCATTGCAATGAGAAAATAGCAGTCAAGACTCAAGGTCAGCCCAATTACCTGTCCTGCAAAACAGATGCAGTTTTCACAACTCCCTTCTTTGAAAGCACTGAGTGATTAAAATAGTTTTAGCACCACTTATCTCAAAGCTCGCCAATTTAGCTCAGCTCCATAGTTTATCTCAAAGCTGGCCAATTTAGCTCAGCTCCCAACAAGCTAGTCTGGGTTTTATGTGACAGTGGTCAGTGAGAGTAAGCAGTTTTCCTGGTGGAGGTATTTAGTTCTTGTAAAAACAACTCAAGGTCTGTGTCAGTGTGTTATCTGTGAGTCCATAGGGGAAACTAGTGCTCTGAGACCCTGATATATGTCTGAGAAAGTTGACTTAGGTGAATATAAGAAAAAGGGGGCTCAGTACAGTTTCTTGCAAGCCAGAAAGTTGTGGTGGGGGCTTTGTAAAGAATGGATTCTGGTTTGGTTTCACTTTTAGGAACGGGGATTTCATTAGAGCAGCTCACACAGCAGAATCACCAATATCTAGACTTTAGATATTTTTTTTTCTACTTAATGTTGATATCAACACAAATGCCCTTACCCAAGAGAAGATAATAGAATAAATTAAGAGGCTAAAATTTCATTTCCACCAAAAAAATTATTTGAAGAAATGTATGATATTCCTATTGCTGCGGTAACATAGAGTATGAAAGAAACCAACTTTTGCTCTTACTGTTTTCAAGATAAGAAGCCTGAATTAGACCTCAATGGACTGAAATCAAGATGTCTGCAGGGCTGGTTCCTTCTGGAGTTTCCAGGAGAGAATCTGTTTCTACTCCTATTTCAGTTTTTTGTGGTCACAAGCGTTCATTGGCTCATGGCCCTTTCTTCACCTTCAAAGCCAGCAGTGTAGCATATTCTAATCTCCTTCTGATTCCAACTATTGTCCATTCTTTTTCACATTCTGGGACTGCCATAATGACATTCATCCCGCTTGCTAAATCAGTGCCGGTCTTTTCCTAAAGTCAGCTGATTAGCCAGCCTAATCCATCTGCTATCTTAATCCTTTCTTATTATATAAGACAACACATTCAAAGTTTTTAGAGATTAGGGTGTGAACATCTTTTGGAGGCCTTTATTCTGCCTATTACAAATTCTTTTTCAGAACTATATTATTTGGTGTCACTCAAGGGACCTTATATAAAGGAAATAAACAGATACTTTATCAGAGCCTCTGAAATGAGTAACTATAGCCATGCATAAATCATGACATTTCAGTCAATGAGGGACCACATATGCAAAGGTGGTTTTCTGATGATGGGGCAAAGGTGTAATGGCCACTGTAATGAGAAGATATCTTAAGACTGACAAACAATGTAGGCAACTCTACAGAATATAACGGAATTACTCATGGGAAGATTGGGTCACTACAGAACAGATGATCCAGAAATTCTGCACAGATGATTTTCTACTAACCAACCCGTCAGATACTAATTTTTGACAAAACAAAGGGACAAAGAACGCAGCAGCACTATGGGCCATACCACCTGGTGGTCTTGTGATATATAATTGTTTATAATCCAAACTATCACCAATTTGATACTTATTGTATTGTGGTTGTTATGCCATTCTGGCTATTATTAACAAAATATTTATGGCTATTTTTTAAAGAACATGGGTAATCATCAACTAGAAAGCTTTGGTGTGCTTACTAAGGACAGTGAAGTTGGTCGAAGGTCACAGCAGGAAACTTAAAAATTAAATGAAATCCGGGACAGAGTTGTAGTTAGTTTGTTCACATCTACATCAATACCGTGGTCCCCGAAGATTATAATGCTGATGAAAAATGCCTATCACTTCGTGACATCATAGCCATGGTAACATCTCAGTGCAACGTGTTACACGCTCACCACTGTGTTACACTAACTTACAGTATTCAATATAGTAACATGCTGAACAGGTTTGTAGCTAGGAGCTATAGGAGATGAGAATTTGTCAACAGGAAATATGTCTCTTTGGCATACGATTACTTTAGGAAGGTTAATTTTAAGAAAGTGGAGACAGGAGGGAAGCTCCGAAAACCAAGCACAAGCACCCTTCCTTAGGGACATTTACATTTGTAAGGAAAACATCCATTTGTAAGTGTGTCTCCGGGGCTGTACCAGGATGAGGGGGTGACCTTATCTGTAGAAACTCTTATCAAAGCAGAAGACAGTGACTTAAATCTGCTTTACATCTTTATCCTGTTTACTGTGCTTTTCCTGATAACCTCCCATAACTGACTCCCCTCTCCTAACACCTTCTTCTGGCTTCAGCTAGGCCATTTCAGGGAGTTTCTCAGTTTTCCTGGGTCTCTCCCATGTATACAGGAAGAATCATATTATTAAACTTCTGTTTGTTTTTCTCCTATTAGTCTGTCTTTTACTACAAGGATGTATCAGCCAAGAACCCAGAAGCATAAAAAGAATTTTTTTTTCTTCTCTACAGGGCAATAGGCTGTACCATAGCCTAGGTGTGTAGCAGGCTAGCTATGTAAGTTTTTTGTGAGTCCACTCTATGATGTCACCTAACCTAACCAAATATTTCTTAGAAATTATCCCCATAGTTAAGTGGTGCAAGACTGTACACTTTTAACCCAAACTTTTATGCAAATGCAAATTGGGGTAAAGATGACCTACTACTACTTGCCCCTTACACTATCATAGAATCTCAGCTTTGCTACTCACAATGTGTCCTCAGATCAGGACCTGGAGCATCAGCATCTTCCTGGAGAAATGTGGAGTTTCTGGGCCCAACTGTCCCAGCTGAATCAGATTTTGCAGTTGAACTAAAATCTTGGGTGATTCATATGCACATTATAGTTGAAGTGCTGGTCTAGACTAGGTTTTCTAACTTTCTCAATTCGACATAATTATTTGTGTTGGGTGTTGCAGGTGTTTAACAGCCTCCCTTCAGACATTGCCAAATAACCCCAGGGACAACCTCGTCTCTGGATGGGAACCACTGGCCCAACATTTGAAAACTGGAAGTGTTCAGACAGAATTCCAATCAGCACTTATCCCTTACTCTAATTATTACTTCGGGCAGATCACTAAATTCTTCAAGCCCCATTTTTGCAATGAGGAATGGAGTTCAGAATAGTACCACCTCATAGAATAGACTTTTATAAAGTTGAAATTTGACAAAGGCTATCAGGTGTAAAGCTCAGATTATATGGCACAAAATTCTGTAAACATGTGCCTCCTAATTAACAAAGCTTTCGTAATGTGGGACTGGATTTTTGGTCTCGTTTGGAAGCCTCAAAATATCATTCAAATTAGGCATTCCACTCAGTTTTGCCAATTTAACGCTATTATCATCAAATTTGGTTTTAAGAAAATGAAGTTTGGGAATCTCAACAGTTCCCCAGAGTGGCCACAGATTTTCTGAATCACTTTGGTCAGAACTGCCCATTTAGTTAAGTATGTACATGAAAATTGCCTGTGGCTTTTAACCACGTACTCAGCTGTGGTCCTTGGTGGTGGAGGGATGGTCTTAAAATATTTAGATAGCTGAGATCTCTTTTTCAGAGACTTTTCTCTAGAGCAAAGGGCCCAGGACATTTTACAACAGCTTGAGCAACTTGCATGTCAGACACCACCCAGCCATACTCTAGAACTGTCTGACCACAGGGGATAAGGCTGAAGGCTAAGAGCCAGTTCTAAGAAGATAACCGACTTGGGGAGCCTAGTTAGGGGCTGAGTTGGGTGGTGCTCCTGTCAATAAGATGGTACAGTCTAACACGTGGCCAAACTGACTAATTTCTAGTAGAAATTGGGTCGGTAGACATAACTTCTGACCCAAAGGCATCCTTAGGCCAAAGTCAGTGTTGTCTCAAAGGGGAACTTGTTTCTGAAGAAATCAGGTCAATATGTCAAATCAAGTACTCACAGACAACAGAGGGACAAGCAAACAAGCAAGGCCTTTTTAACACACGCACACACACAAATGAACCCTCTAAATAATTCCCAAATAAAGCCCAGAGAGTTTCAAAATGCAAAAATCAAAGCTTGATTCCAGGAGACTCAACCTAAGCTTTCTGATTGGAGAGCAAGCCTCTATGTGAGGCACCTGCACTTGGTGGCTCACCTGTCCTGAAGCTATCGGGGTTGTTCTTCTCTGGAATCCTGGACAAGCCCGCAAAATGTCGACCTAAAAATATTATCGACTAGGTGTTTTGTCACCAAAAGGATTTTTTTTGGGAAAAAGGAAAGGTTGCAATCCAGAGCATGCAGTCATGGCAAACCACCTGCATGCTCTGGCCTGGGTGCTAAGATGGAGGGGTGTTTATAGAAAGGAAAAGGAAGTTAGAACCACAAAGCTTTATTGTAAACATAGAGGGTTATTGTGTGTAAGGTTCTTGCCATTACACAGAGCGCAAGAACTTCTGTAAGTCCTAACTACTCCCATAGACCTTTCCGATTGATTATGTTTGCTTAAAGTTCCAGTCAGTCTTTATCACCAACCATATGACACAGCTACTAGATAAGCACCCAGGCCACCCAACCAAGGAAGGTCCCCATTTTGAAAGCCCTGGGTAACCTAGATAACGGACCACATGAGTGACCCTGCTTTTCACTTCTTGCACCCTAATTCCACTCATACTTGAAATTTGCCAACAAAGTGTAAATCCACAAGATGTAATGATGCTGCCATTGAACACCAATAAAGGCAGAGCCCACAGTCTATTCCCTCTCTCTTCCCTTCTCTCTCTCCCTCTTTGTCTCTCTCTCTCCACCCAACTTCCTCGAGCCTTCGTGGGTAGCCCTGGGTTTGTTGTATATCCTCCAGTGGAATCAAGCTAACCAAAAGCGAGTTCGCACCCAGCTGTGTGCACAGCAAGTTAATGAGAACTGCTCTCAAACTTTACATTAAATAAATATTGGCTATTTTAATAAAAATGATGCCACCCAGGAGAATGGAAAAGCTGGTGCTCAAACGCCTGAACTCCCTAATGGCTTATAGACAAGTTTCATAGAGCAAAGATCATGAAGAATCATGAGTAGGGGGTTTGGGATGGTGGGTCTTGCTGATTGGTTCTTGATTAGATAAGCGGTTAATTCTCATCTCCTAGTCATCTGCTTCCCCCCTGGCATTGGCTTGTCTGGTTTTAGGGATATTTTGGTAGGGTGGTTGTTGGCTTTGTGGGCTGAAAAACATCTAAACAATGTGAGTCAGTAGGTTATCCTGGTGTGCAGGAGCAGAAGCTATATGTCTCATGCTCTTACTCTTCGCATGCTATTAGTAGTATCTCCGTTGTCTTGGTTACTTGTTCTTCCAGCAGTCTGACTGGTCAGTCCTGGTCTGAGTACTTTCTGTAATAGTTAACAGGGAGCCAAGTGACTTACTGCTAGTGGCTGTTAGTGTAAACTAACTTAAAAACTTATTTCGTATTCAATATCTTTTTCTGAGGGTATTAATTTTCTAGCTTCACCAGGACCTGTGAGTAATAAAGTTACCTTTTCTTAGTTCCCTGGTGGCTGTTGCAAATATAATAAAGACCAAAGGGCCAGTCCAACCGCAACCTGTGTCTGGGCTGAGTAACAAGCAGTAGGTGCTTAGGTCAGTGCCCCAGGCTCTCCTCACCTATAGCATCACTGTCAACAGGCTGAGACTTAAAGGGAATATTGATGACGTCTACATTATCAGGAAGAGTGGTTGAGGTACTGATGTAGACAGAATGAGGGACATGAAGTCAAAACTGTGGTTTCAGATTTTCCTGGATGTAGGGAGCTAAAGCTCCCCAAATTCAAAAGAGTGCATGGATTATCTCGGGAGGCCTGCTTGCATAAAAAAGAAAAGGCTGGTTCTGTGGAATTCCAGGAAGAAGAAGATTAAGTATAGCCAAAGGGAGTGTTGAAGGGAATGTCGAAGGGAGTGTCAAAGGAAGTGTCAATTGTACCTCGATCTTCAGGATGTTACTTTTATTATGTTATTTTGAGATACACAAAGGAACTGATTATGTATAAAAAGAAGCATAAGAAATAAACTCGGAGAGACAGTTGTGAGATCTGCTCTCCCTCCTGCACCCTGTCTGTCTTCTCTTTTTTCTCAGTCCCCGCTCCCCCGTTCAGGTACCCGGTTTGACTTGGTCGGCTGGCTTCCGACACCTGGAATGAAATTATATGAATGGGCTTAGTAGCCAAGAGTACTTTTTTTGCTACATGAGTAATATGACTATCTGTAAAACAAGAACAAATTACTTACAATAATGTATGCCATTGGAGAAGTAATTATTCTTTAGAAATCCATATTGCCCAGGCAATGAAGTAGTATTTTCAAATATTCCTGATCAAGGCTGGAAAAAAAATTGTGAAGGTAGAGAAAAGGACAGAGGGGAAAACAGAGCAGAAACCTTAATAAAATGCTTACTTAAATTATATAGAGAAGTTAAACTCAAACAAATGGAAATTCCAGAACATAAATAAAAGGAGCAAGTTCTACACTCAAATCTGATTAAAAGATCACATTTATGGTTGTGAAGTTTGAAGCCAAGAATCAAGGGCACTTTTCCAGCCTCAGGACTACTGTCCCTGTTATAGCTGCCACCCCAAAGAATCTTTTCAGAGCCCCTTTTATGTCTTTATTCCTCAGACTGTAGATGAACGGGTTCAGCATGGGTGTGATGACGGTGTACATCACTGAAGCTGCTGCAGTTGAGTGTGAGCTGTGAGTAGCAGCAGAGCTGAGGTACACTCCTAGGCTTGTGCAATAAAATAAGAAGACAACTGAAAGGTGAGACACACAGGTAGAAAATGCTTTATACTTCCCCTGAACTGATGACATTCCACGTATGCAGGAAATGATCTTAGAGTAAGAGTAAAGGATACCAGCCAGGGGACCAGCATCCAGTAGAACAGTTACAAAATACGTTAGCATGTCATTAAGAAAGGTGTCAGAACAGGCAAGCTGGACCATCTGAATGAGTTCACAGAAAAAGTGGGGAATTTCCAAGTCTACACAGAAGGACAGTCTCAAAACCATTAAGCTTTCTAAAAACGAATTCAGCGCACTCACAATCCAGGACACCAGAACTAGGAGCCTACAGAGCCGTGGGTTCATGATGACTGTGTAGTTCAGGGGGTGACAGATGGCCACATAGCGGTCATAGGCCATTATGGTCAGGAGGAAGACATCCGACACTGCAAAGAGTAGGAAAAAATACATCTGGGTGATGCAGCCTTCATAAGTGATAACTTTGCTCTGTGTATGGATGTTCAGCAGCATCTTTGGGATGGTGGTGGAGGTGAAACAGATGTCCACCAAGGACAGGTTGGAGAGGAAGAAGTACATGGGCGTGTGGAGGTGGGAGTCTGAGCTGACGGCCAGGATGATGAGCAAATTTCCAAACACAGTGATCAGGTACATGGCGAGGAAGAGCCCAAATATGAGGAGCTGCAGTTCTGGTTCCTCTGATAGTCCCAGAAGAAGAAATTCTGAAACTCTTGTAAGATTCTTTTGTTCCATACGGTGGAGGGGACTTCCAAGAAAATAATAATAGTAATTTTTATACAAAGTGACATTACTCACATAGCTGTAATGCTAGAATTCATATTTTTCAGTCAAGAAATTAATTTCAATATTTTCATACGGATCTGGTACCCTCTTAAGGTTTTCTCCACCATCTAAGATTAGGAATTTTTGGCCTATTCTGCTTCTTTCCCCTAGAGATTCATGTATCCTACTGTGTTAATGAGAAATTCTTCATGTATTTCAGGAATAGTAACTGTTTTCTGACCAGGTTTCAGGCACTGTCTTGGCTATGTATTTTGAGTGCTGAAGAACAGAAGTTCCTACAAGTCAATGATGAGGAAAGAATGTAGGAGAAAATAATAAAAATATATTACATTCTGGATGGTCACAGGTGGTGTGAAGAAAAAGAAAGCACGTCTAAAGGAGAAAGTGATGAGGACATTGTGTTTTTCAAGTGTACTTAGCAAAACCTGCAAACAAAGTGACATTTGAATAGAGGCCTCAAGAAAGGGAGGGATATGCCAAGATATGTGGGCAACTGTGTACCCCACAGAAGGAATAGCCAGTGCAAAGGCCCTGGGTGGAGCAGAAGGGTTAGTGATGTGCACAAAGTTAATAGCAGAGTATCTGTTGGGTCTTGATTATAATATTTACAGGTTGCTTCTAGGCAGAGGTTCTCACCCAGAAATGACTTTGCCCCTGTGGTATCTGGCAATGTCTGAAGGGATACTGCTAAATCCTTACAATCCACAGGAAACATCTCCCTCCAAATTTTTTCTCTGCCCCAAATATTAATATTAAAAGGTGAGAACATCCCGTATAGACCAGAACTTCTCCAACTTCAGTGTGCATTTGAGTCACCCTGGATTCTAATTCAAATGCAGATATTGATTCAGCAGGTCCTGCAGGGCCCAGAGACTCTGCATTACAAACAAGCTCCCAAGTGGCGCTGATGCTGCAGGTCCTGGTCTGAAGACTACTCTCTAAGTAGCAAGTCTGAGATCCTGTGTTAAAGTAAGGTAGTTTAGGTTTTCTGAATTAAATATTATCTTTGCATGTAGTTTTGAAGGAATAGGTATTTAGCTTCCCTTGGCATAAGGGCATTTGATGTTGAAAACACTCATGCGGTAGAAAAAATTTTTTAAATCGAGTTGGAGATCCACCCCATTCGCTGTTCCGATGAAGTCCTCCTTGCATAAATGTAAACATGGTCAGACTATGATGACTTTGTGGCATTAAGATTTAAGTTCCAATAGGTGACTTTAATTTCTCCATCACTGAAATGTAATATCCTCAACTTACATTCCCCAAGTACATGACTGAGTTTCTCATTAAAAATACAGAAGACCATGACCACTGGGGGAAAATGCTGAGTGTGGGATAGAAATTCCTACTAACTATTTCAACAGAGAAAGTAAAAGGGTACGAAGCCCCCAAATGTGTGCAGTTATGCCAGTAACAAAATAATTAAGAGTAAAACTTATTAATATTCCTCTTTGGACTTATTAATTATTTTCCATGTGAAAAGCCAGCAGGAGAGAAGATACTGCAATGTATGTCTCACGAATGGCTGTCACAAGGTAGTTTCTACCTCCACTCGTCTGTATCTTTTCAATGAATACAAGACATGCTCAAATACAGCTCATCTTAGAAATTTAATACAAACACTCTCACTTTACTTCACCGTCCTCCACACCTGATCCTCTCATTTCCTACTCCCTGTCCAGTGAAACTCTCAGATGTGTTTTTATTTTACTGCAACCATTTTATGCAACTCACCCACTCTACAGAGTCACCAACTGTACATCTATGTCCATCACTTAATTGTCAACTATGGTCCTTGTAGCGCAGATTCAAACAGACACATTTTACTAATGTATTAAATAAATTAATTACAAATTAGTTACTTAACCAAGAAAACAGACACCATGATCTCTTGTCTCTAGGCTGGACTGATTAGGATCACTATGAATCAGGTAAAAATTCTCAAATTCATTCACTCTGATCTTTTCCTGACAAACTTTCCAGGCTCTCAGACTCACCTGGATGGGGTCTCTGAGAGGGAGGACTCAGTATGGAAGTCTGAATTCCTACCTGGATAGTTGACGATGGAGACTGAAGCTCTGTCCACAGACAAGACAGCAGGAGGGAGTGAAGCACCAGCTCTGAGCCAAATTAGGAGTCAGTAGCAACAACTGTGTCCTGTCCACCAACGCTGTACTAGCTGAAGGACTGCACAGAAGAAGTATTATTGTTCTTTCTCTATCTGTTCTTCAGGCACATCTCCCTTCTGTTATTCCAGCCTCTAAGCATATGATTTCCCTCTGGGCTTCTGGAACAAACAGAAAGAAAAATTTTCCTAATGATTCTCTGACCTCAAGAGACCAAGTTAAAAATGAAGAAAATCTAGTGTTTATTTCTCCATGTCCTTGATCTCCCTCCTCTGCAGAGGTCTAACCTCTCACCACCTTATCCCAACCCTGACTTCATGTTTTTTCCAACATCTGAGACTATGGAACCATTTAAAACCAGGTCCCTTTATCCTTAAATCGTTAATTTGTGATGGGACACAGTTCTGATGTCTCCAGAGAATTGCTACTCCCTCTTCAACAAGGGAAGTGCTCCTGTGTTCCTTTGATATGCAATTCTGGACACCACACTCTTAGGCTTCATGACACATCTGTCAGAATAAATAGGAATTTTGTACTTATATTACAAACTAAGAGCTGTAATTTAGTGCCTCATTATAAGATACTTGTTAATTATGAGAGATACATTTCAATATTTTTATGCCATATAATCTGAGTTTAGCACCTTATAGACTTTGTCTGATTTAATTTTTTTTAAGGATAATTCTATGATGTAGTATTATTATTAACTCTATTCCCTTATGTAGAAATGGAGCTTGAAGGAATTTAGTGTCTGCCCCACGTTACAAACTGAGTGAGAGATGGGCCTTGATTGGAATCTGTCAGGACGCTTTCAGTTTTCAAACTCTGGGCCACTGGTTTCCAACCTGAGATGATGTTGCTTCTGGGCTATTTGGCAACATCTAGGGAGACTAATGAACACCTATAACATGCAACACAAGTAATTATTCTTCCCCAATTGTCAACACCTGAAGGTGAGAAAACCTAGTCCAGATCAGCACTTTTCCAACTTCACTGTGCATATGAGTCACCCAGGATTCTACTTCAAATGCAGATCCTGTTGGTCCTATTGATTCTGAGAATTAAACAATCTCCCAGGTGATGTTAATGCTGCAGATCCTGGTCTGAGGACCACTCTTTGAGTAGCAAGGCTGTGGTTCTGTGTTAGAGTCAGGTAAGGTAGTCTTTGGTCTGCTGAATGAAAAAATGTGTTTGCATGTAATTTTGAACAAATGGTGTATTCACTCATTCCAGAGGCCATTATAAATTCATCGTTCAGTTATTTTATATAAGGATTCATGAATGACATTATATAATATACTTCTAAAAATGCCTATTTTGATTCTTTTATATAAAGGCCCTTGGGTGACATCATATAATATTTTACTGGAAAAAAATTATAATAGGCATATAAGTGCCTCCAAAAGATATCCTCATTGTAATCCCCAGAAACTTGTAAGATGTTATTTTTCATTACAAGGCAGGATTAAGGTAGCAGATGGAACAGTTTGGCTAATCAGCTGCCTTTATGATAAGATTAATGATGATTATGCAGGTGGGACTAATGTAATCACTATGGTCTTAGAATGTGGAAGAGGAAGGAAGAATAGTTGGAATCAGAGATTGGAAGATGCTACACCAGTAGCTTTGAAGGTGGAGAAAGGGCCATGAGCCGAAAAATGCTTGTGGCCACAAGAAACTGGAATAGGAGAGGAAATGGATTCTTTCTTGGAGCCTCCAGAAGGAACCAGTCTTGCAGACAACTTGATTTCAGCCCATAGTCACATCAGGCTTCAGACCTCCAGAACTACAGGCAAATAAATTTTTTTCTTTTAAACTCTAGTTTGATGTTTTGTTACAGCAGCAATAGCAATGTTATACAGATATTTATACAATGATTTTTGGGGGAGGAAACTGACTTTAAGGGTCTTGATACTCTCATTTTGCTTCCCTTGAGTAAGGACATTTTGCGTTGAAACCCCCACTAACTAGAAGAAAAAAAATCTAAAGTCAAATTGGAAACTCTGCCCCATTAGCTGGTACAGAGAATTCCCCATTGAATAAAAGAAAATACGGTTCTGACTTCGAGGTCTTTAAACATTAAGGTGGAAAAATAATTCAATATTAAAATTAAGGACAACCATTCTACATTAAAATTTTTGTCTACGTTTTTATGTTTTTAAAATTCTATGTTAATTCAATTTACCATTATTTTTGTTTTTATTCTCTCCAACTTTCTCTCAAATTTCTTTTCAACATAAAAGATGGGATTATTGAGTCTGTTTATGTACATGATTGCATTTATTTATTAAATAAGTATATTTAAAAACACATTTACATAAACACACTACAAATCCATGAAAGGGTCTTGGACTCAACAAAGTAGTTCCGCAGATTTCATTTATTTATCACCACATTCATCTGAATTAAGCTTATTATTTCATACTGCCATCAGAAACAAGGAAACTGAGGATCAGGGAGATTCTATTTTTCACAATTTTATAACAATGCAATTAAAGTTTTCACATGCTTCCTTGAATTATGTGTAAATAGACCCATTCGATATGTACTCAATTTTGTAAGAGTTCTTTAATTCAGCATATTGTACACTTTAAATATGCATAGTATATAGCATGTAACTATACTCCAATAAATTAACTAACAAGAAAAAATCTAATGATGCATGGCTCAAAATAGGATGTAGAGCATAGGTAACTGAGTGACACTTTAACAGTGGGAGGGAGAAATATCATTAGATAGAAAGTATGTTGTCTTATATGGATATAAAAACAGTAGAATTAATTTAAGGCAAATTACCTTTGGGAAACTCATTTTCTTTGTAAGCAAGAAGATTAAACTACATATGTAAACAAACTGTCATAAATTGGCTCAAGACAGGATGCACTACAGCATCACATAACACCATGGATGAGCTAGAGACACTCAATGTAAGATACCCAGCTGATGCAGACTTATAAGTATCTGAGCAGAGATCAGAACAAATTCCATCATATAATCCCATTTAATATAGCATTTAGGTCAGCTTGTTATGCAGCATTAGGTACCTGATACAATAACTAAAAAAAAATTGAATGACAGCAATTACAATAACTTGCTGTGTTTTAGTTATGGACATATGTTCTGATATTTGGATATAGCATTTATAATCATTCTGTTATTCAAGTTTATTTTGGATAACTGGTTTAACAATTGACTCTATTAAGGGTCACTTCCAGGTAACCAGGAGAGGTTGGAAGGACGTGCATTTTACCAGAAACACTGCTGACCCTAAATCTTAAGATGGAACAAGAATTCAAGCTCTCCTGTGAGTCATAAAAGTGGAAGAATTTCTTGCATGTGAGGAGCTATGAAATGGATGAAAGTGACATTGTTCATTTACTATCCAGTTCATGGTTATTACAAAATTAAGAAAAGTGGAAATATTTTGTTTAGAGCACTAAAATTTTGAAGGATAAACAGGAAGGTAATTTAGTAATAAAAGGTACATACATCAACTATCCTTCATCTCAATGAAAACAGACCCTGACACATGGAATCCATCTTCTATAATTCAGGATAAGATTACAGCATGAAAAAGAAATATTTTGTATAGAAATCAACTGAGTAATGCTTCCTTGTATTTAAGGTCATTCTTTTTTCTAAAGAGCATATTAGGTGAATCTGTTTATCAGATTTATCTTTCTCTATGGACTCTACCTGGAGATACACATTTAATAATCAATTTTTGCCAGGGACTATAAGAGGCATTGTGGACACTGAACTAAATAAGAGAATAAAAGCAGGAGTTCAGTTAAAAACAGCAGAAAGTTAAAGCCTACATCATCAGTAAGAATGGTTGAGGGAGTGAAACAGAATAGAAATACAGATCGAAAGCGAAGACTGTATTTCATTTTTTCTGTGCAAAACATCACATAAATTAATTTAGTAAACAACTGTAGTTTGCTATATATGAATTATACAAACTCATAAATACTCTTTAGTAACACAAAAGAGAATTCCTGAGACGATATGAACCATCTGAGAAGAAATGATTCTTAAGAGATTCATATGGCCTAAAGAAATAACTGGGATTTTCTATATATTTTTGATTCAAAGTTGGGAAAATCTTTGTGATGGTGGGAAATGGACAAAGTGGAGAGACTATCTACACATATTAGAGCAGAAAGCATGAAAAACTGAATTACTTACATTTTATAAAGAAGTTGAATTTAAGTAAATGGATTTCAGCAAGTAAATAGAAGAGGCACATTCTACTTTCACAATTTCCAGCTACAAAGCTGGAAATTTAGCCTCCAACCATGGGGACAGCTCAGCTCCGGAACAATGGATCTATTTACACTTGCCATCTAAAACAATCTTTTCAGAGCCCCTTTTATGTCTTTGTTCTTCAAACTGTAGCTGAAAGTGTCAGGGGTGTGACCATGGTGTACATTACTGAGGCTGTGACACTTTGGCTGTGAGCTGTGGGTAGCAGCAGAGCTGAGGTACACTCCTAGAACTGTAAAATAGAATAAGGAGACAATTGAGAGATGAGACACACATGTGGAAAATGTTTTATGCTTCCCTTTAGTTGATGAGATTTCATGTATGGAGGAAACTATCTTAGAGTAAGAGTAAAGGATCCCAGTGAGGGACCAGTGCCTAGCTGCAAAATATATCACTGTGTCATTAAGAAATAGTCAAAATAGGAGGGTTTGATCATTTGCTTAATTTCACAGAAAAAGGTGGGGATTTCCAAGTCTGTACAGGACAGTCGCAATACCGTTATACTTTGTAACAAGGAATAGATCCAAGACACCAGAATCAGCAGTCCACAGAGCCAAGGGTTCATGATGACTGTAGTGCAGGGGGTGGCAGATGGCCTCAAAGTGGTCATAGGCCATTACTGGCAGGAGGAAGTGCTCTAATATTACAAAGAGTATGAAAAAATATATTTGGGTAATGCAGCCTTCATAGGTTATAACCTTGCTCTGTGTCAAGATGTTCACCAGCATCTTTGGATGGTGGTAGAGGTGAAACAGATATCTACCAAGGATGGGTTGGAGAGGAAGAAGTTCATGGGCATGTGGAAGTGAGAGTTTGAGCTGACGGCTAGGATGATGAGTAGGTTTCCAAACACGGTGATCTGGTACATGGAAGGAAAAGCCCAAAGATGAGGGGCTACGATTCTGGGTACTGTGAAAATCTCAAAAGAAAAAATATTGTAACCTGTGAATAATTTTCTGGTGTTATGGGGTAGTAGTTACTACTAGGAATGAAAAATATACGTGATCAATTTTCATTCACCACTACTAGGATGTTGAAACGCTACAATTTAAATTTTGCAGTCAAATGTATATATAATATACATGGTGTTGTAGAGATCTCGTCTCCTTTAAGTAATGTCCCATGACAACTCTGATTAGGAATTCCTGTCTCACTCTCAGCATTTTGCCAAATAAATTATGTTTTTACAGGTTTAATGAGAAATTCCTCCACGTGTTTCAGAAATATATGCTGAGTCTGACCATTCTCTAGTCAAGGAATGTAGGGTGCTGAGAAACAAAAGTCTCTATAATCCAAAGATGAAGAAAAAAATATAAGGAAATGAAAAATCATATATGATGTCAGATGGTACATTTGCTTTGAAGAAAAAGAAGATAGGTATAAAACAGGGTGCATATGTGTGTTATTTTTAATGAAATTGTGAAAGACCTGCAAACAAAGTGCCATTTGAAGGGACCTCAAAAATGACAAAGTGTTTGACAGGAAGATCTCTGGGAAGCGCATAGCTTGCATGAAAAAGAGCCAGTGCAAAGTTCCTGAGGTTGGCACTTGTCTCAAGTAATCAAGGCTCAAAAGGAAGCCGTGTGGCGAAGGGAATGAACAGGAGAGAGAGTGATAGTGATGGTGTGAGAAAATGTGGAGGAATGAGATGGCCTGTCTGCTACAGACGAAAATTCAGGATGCAGCGAGTCCCTCAATCACATGTTGTCTTTGCACTTTATTCATATTATTTCCAAGGAATCCTGTGAGTAGAAGTGATCACTTCTTTATTTTGATCTGTTGGTTAACATTCTGGCAACTGTGTCTTCAGGAACATGTTTTAGAGTATATGAGCTAGGTACCCCTGCCTTGAGAATTGCTCATGCTCCATAAACCAAACACACTCACACCCACAGACACACACACACTAACACCTATACAGGACACACACACATGTGCACACACACATATAGAATCTCAAGTGCCTGTGTGTATCCATACCACCCAATAAAAGCAATAAAGACACAATGGACACATTGAAGCCCTTTGTGGATACTTCCCGAGAAAGGATCATGCTGCTGGATTTGAAGTGTTTTTACACAGGAAATCCAAGTTTTATTATGATACCACACGACCTTCTAGCTGTAATGAAACGAGCAGCTCCATCCATACATACTTCAGTTTGAAGGTTCCCACTCTCCCGTAACGTTGAGTCACTTAGTCTGAGGTGTAGCTTGAACATCACAGTTTTAAAAGCTTTCAGCTGAGTGTGTATTCAGTGCTAAGAACCACTGAGGACTTGAGCAGTCTCATCATAAACCTGGAGCACACATAGGAATGCTGTATTAAGCATGTCTCTGCATATTTGATGCTTTGGCATTTTGGGGTCTTGCTTGAGGAGAGACTGCTCCTCCCATGGCTAGTTAATTCCTAGAGACAGCAAACAGCTCACCTGCAAGTGTGCTTTTCATTGCAATCAAACCAGTCCAGAGCCCACATCTCCAGCCATCTATATTATCAGGCTGTAACACTCAGGGCCACTATTCACCTGCTCTAATCGCACCAGGGACAGATGCCAGACAACCAGGGCCAGCTACTACGCCTCTGTGCCCTCTAAATTATGTACACTAGCCAATCCTAAACCTGCCTACCTGCCTCACTATCTTCTCTGGAAACCACAATAATGGCTCCTGCTCACCTCTCCCCTCACTCCCTCTGTTTCCCATCCTTCCTGTGTGGTCCTCTTGAAACTCTAAGAAATAGGTTATCTTTTAATGTCAATCTTCTCCTGACCTGTTGGTCTTGCCATACCTGAATAATAATAAACTTTTATTTTAAAAGAGACTCCTTCACTCATTCTTGTCATTTGGAACTGCCAGTGGGGCTGGGATAGTTCAGCATTTTTCAGTCATCTGTGCCAATGCTCTGTCCTCCACTCCCGTGATTAATTAAGAACTGAGCATAACTATTTTCTAATGCTCTCCTGGGGCAAATTTTAGATGGAGGTTCTCTTGACTCCAAGTGCAGTTCATTTTCTCTTCTATAGAAAGGAGAAGCCAGAAGAGATGTCTCATGTGATGCTTTCCCCCGGAACCTCCGTCCCTTGACTATTGGGTCATCACCGCTTGGGTAAAGAAGGTGCTGGTGGGCTAAGCAGGGAGTGACCCATTCCAGGGAGGTGTTTTTAGGAGTCATTGTGGCATGGGAGTGTGGTTGGGCATCTCTCCCTGGGTCCGATTACTGCCCGGCTGAGTGGACTCAGAGCAGGGTAATAAGAACGAGAGGGAGACTTTCACCTTTGTCCTGGGACAACAGGATGCACTAGGCAGTAATGAGGCCTGTTTTCCCAGTTTGCAGCCCACACATTGCGATAGTTCACATCATCTTTCTTCTTTAAGTCCATGACAGTGTGCATTTTTGGTGAGATAGCTCTCCAGACACGATGGAACCGGTCCCACCCCTGTGCGTCCTCACACAGACTTGGTATAGACAGCTGAGTTTTGGGCAGGTGTGTTGCTGAGAGATGAGTCTTTTTCTTTTTCTTTCTTTCTTTCTTTCTTTCTTTCTTTCTTTCTTTCTTTCTTTCTTTCTTTCTTTCTTTCTTTCTTTCTTTCTTTCTTTCTTTCTT
>NW_006435869.1:22983-74875 GCF_000325575.1 Pteropus alecto
CTTTCTTCTTCTTCTTCTTCTTCTTCTTCTTCTTCTTCTTCTTCTTCTTCTTCTTCTTCTTCTTCTTCTTCTTCTCTCCTCCTCCTTCCCCTCCTCCTCCTCCTCCTCTTCCTCCTCCTCTTCCTCTTCCTCCTTCTCCTCCTCCTCCTCTTTCTTCTTCATCCAAACTGTCCCCGTTTACATAAATTTCTCCAGACTTTCAATTGCATGAAGTGTTCTATGAGTTTAATCTTCTTTACCAAACTTCTGTTGGCACCTCTGATCTGCTTCAGGCTGAAGTAGCTGACAGCTATCATCCTACAATCCCCCTCTACCATAATCTTAAGGATTCCTTTTTGGGTTAAATCCTGTTTCCCAGAATTCATTTCTTCTCTTTTCATTGATGCCCCATTTACATGGTACATATGCTCTCTGATAAAAAGTTCAACGAAGACAGATTTTTTTTGAAAACCACTAGGTCTAAAGATGTCTTTATTCTATTCTTATACTTAAATGGTTATTTAACCAGTTGTAGAATTCCAGGTTGGAATTAATGTTCCCTGAGCATTCTGAAGAGATCAATCCATTGCCTTCTAGTATTTCAAGACAATTCTCATTCTCATTCACGATTTTTGTGGGAAAACTATTTTATCTCTCTGAAAGCTTATAGGGTATATACTTTTCATTTATACTGCCGAAAAAAAAAAATTCAAGCTTGAAATTTACAACTTTCATTCTGGAAAATTTGCTTGCATTATTTCTTTGAAATTTTCTGGGTTTTTTTCCCCCCTCCAATATTTCCACACTTCTGAAATGCCTATTGTTTTGATATTGGGCCATCTGGATTGATTCTCTGATTTATTTATCATTTTTCTACCAGTTTCCTCTTTGTCTTTTTGTTCTTTTGTGGTTTTCCTAAATTTTATGTTTCGATCTTTTTACTATGTTTTTATTTTTCCTACCATTAAAAACAATTCTAACAGCTTTTTATTCTTTAAGTTAAAGAAAAAAAATCTTTTCTTTATTTCATAGATACTATTTTTTTTAGATATAGCTCAGTTCTATTCAGTTATATCTCTAATATTACTAAAAATGTCTTTTAATTTCTTCTTCCCTCAGAGTCTGCTTTCTCCAAAGTACTTTTATTTTCAATATGACTGTGTCAGTCTCTGTCCTTTGTACTGTTTGGTTAACTGGGTAAGAAGTTATTGGAAGCTCTGTGCACATGGATTTCCTTTATTACTTTGGTTTCTTATTTAGGGTGACCCGGCTGGGCTGTTTCCTTGAGGATAAAACTAGTGGTGGTTTTATTGTTGTTTTCTTTTCTAACCTGGCTGATTTTCAGAGAGGAATCCCTCACACAAAAGCCAGTCCCTTGGGTGAGCCCTGCAATGCTGGAAAGTTGGACAGATGCTCCCATTCTTTTATTCGTCAGGAAGAAGTCAGGATTTGGCTTTTCTTCCCACTTGCTCTGTGCTGAGGCGGGGAAAGGTTGATGGCCGGTAAGCGCATGCTGCCCCAAACCATTGCCTTTGTTCTCCCAACCTGAGACACTTTTTATCAGTGCTCAGACTCAGGAAAAACAGAACTGTCCCTCAGTCAGCCCCTCGAAGTGTTAGAACTTTGGATATACTATCCATTCTCTCTTTCTTTCTTCCAGGAACCACGGGCTTCCTCCTGATTATGTGGTGCTGTGGTGGGGGAGGGCTGGTTCCTGCTGGCTGCGACACTGCTTGTCTCATGCTCAAGTGGGGTGCAGAAGCCTTTCAACTGGTCTCTGGGTTTTTCACAAAAGGAATTGACCTATATATTGTTGTTGAATTAGTGTGTCCACATGAGGAAGGAAGTCTGGGGTTTCCTATTCTGCCCTACATCTGAAGTTACCCCTAATCTCCTCTTTGAGTAAGAACACAGATCATTTGGGTTAGAGCGTACCCTAATGTCCTCATTTATAGCCTACTTACCTCTTTAAAGACTCTCTGTTTAAATGTAGTTCTGGTGTACTCAAGGTTGGGATTATAACATATGAATTTTGACAGAATATAATCCAGCCAATAACAATGGTACAACATGGATGAATCTCTAAAACATTATGCTAAGTAAAATAATTCAGACACAAATATATATATTATATAATTCTATTTATATAATAATAATTGGTTAAAGGTGTATGGATGTTCCTTCAAATTTTCTGTAGGTTAAAAATTTTTTAAGTAAAAATTAAGAAAACTGAGAAAAAACTTAGTGTTTTATTTATTTTTTAGCCATTCCCATCATTTTAGGCTTATCTTTTCCAAAGGTAAATAGAGATGGCTTGTCAGCATAAAAGAGGAAATTAAGCCAATTCTAAAATAAATAAGTAAGTAGGTAAGTAAGGAAATAAATAAATAAACATGAGCAATTAAAGAAAAACACAAGTGAAACCACATGATTTTTGTTCTTTTCTGTATGACTTATTTCACTTAGCATAATACTCTCAAGATCCATGTTCTTCCAAATGGTGATATTTAATCCTTTTTTATGGTTGAGTGGTATTCCATCATCAATGAACACTTAGGTTGTTTTCTTATATTAACTATTGTAAATAGTGCAGCAATGAACATAGGGGTACATATATCTTTTTTGAATTTGTTTTTTAATATTCTTTGGATAAATACCCAGAAACAAAATTGCTGAATTATACTGAATTATAATGTCATATACCTAAAACTTATATAATTTTATTAACCAATGGTACCTCAAAATAAACAAACAAACAAACAAATAAATAAATAAATAAGAAAGAAAGAAAGAAAGAAAAGCAAAACAGGCATATTCTGCAGACTATCTCTTGGGTTAAAATTTTCCCAGTAGAATGCAAAGTCTCTTGGTGATAAGGCCTAAACTTCATAGAATGTTTGTATCTCTCACTATAATGTTTTCTGGTCCATGTTATATAGGAAAAGTTTATATTTACCTCAAGCTAAATACAAGACTTCAAATAAAACAACATGTAGAAAAATGTCCAGAGTGATAGTGAAGGAGAGCGTGTATCTCTGATATTGTCATTGCTGAGAGATGTTATCACAATGTCACACTAAGTGTGAGTCACTCCTGGCTGTCATGTGCTCATCCTGGACTTGTTTCCTCAGGACCTTCTAGATGTTGGCAAATGCAAAGGTTAATGTTCCACAGTGAGTTCTCCAAAGTTGAGAGAGTGAAGAAAATCTTGGAAGAGAAATATGACCTCGTACCAAACAACTGTTAACAACTGTGTTAATTTTGCAGTCAACAGGAAGGAATGTTCTAAATGTTTCGTATTCCAACATGATAGTTTACTACTGACACATAAGCCTTTTATTGGTTTTAGCTACATTTCAGGAAATTAGTTGAGAGTTTTGGATTGATTATAATACAAGCTTTCCCATTTAAAATAATGAAGTATAAGGTTTCAATGGACAGTTTTGTGTGTATCTGCTTTTCAGAAATAACTGACATTAAGCAGTAGATACTTGAATTGAGAAGATGTTAGTGTGGATAGCAGTTGAAAGTGACAAAAATGTGAAGATGGTATGCAAAGGATTAATATTTGAAGCACAGATCTAGAGTACTAATACTTTCTTTGCCATTTTTTTCTTACCCTGTTCTTTAGAACAATGTGACTTATTCACAAATAACTTTAATCATGGCTTATTCCATGCATTCCTACATCCATCCGCCCATCCATTTGTCCATCCATCTATATTTGAAGCAAGTCAACATGCCTGGTGTTGAGGATCTGAGACCCACTGTTCATTTTGTTATACCTTGATTTTTCTTTCCAAACTCCTATGTGCTCCAGCCCTTCTTGTTCAATGAACACTGATGTGTTCATGTGCCTTAGGTACCAGTTATACAGAAATGAATAATAGCAGGTTCCTTGCTGTCAAGGAACTCATGGTTCATAGTTGTGTTACTCTAAGTGTGGTCCAAATTGTGACTGGCCTTAAGGAGAAAAAGACCTTGGAATAGCCTGTAAATACACAACATCACAAAACTTTAGTGCAATTGACATTTATCCTATAACAAGATTTTCTCAATGAAGGAAGCAGTATATTGAATTACTTTCTGGTGCAAGCTCCTTAACTCTATGCAGACAGTTGCAACCACTCTAAGTACTGGTCTAGAGTCTGCTTGGAAAGTAGATTTCATGACAAATGTGAAATCCAGTTGGGAAGGTCTAGATGTATGGTGTGCTGAGTTGAGAAGCTCCATCCAGGCTCAGAGGTAGAAAACACTGAGATCAATTACTAGTGTCTGCCATGGGCCTGAGACTAGAGAGTGGTGGCTTGGTCCAAGGAGTATGCCTGTATGCCAAGGAGTGTTACCTGCTGTATACCAGGTTCTTAACATATGTCACTTTTATCCCTGCTTCTACCTTGGATCCTCCTTATTGCCACCTGGTCTCAGCAGCACTCTTGGTAATTGATTCTGCCTTGGCCTTGCCTGTGACTTCCCTCAGTGAGCTACTGTTCAGGGTAGTCTGGCTTTCTGGTCTCTGCCCTTACCCCTAGAAACCTCTGGCCATGGAAACACAGTAAACTTATGGGAACAAGAAGAATCTGTTTCTATACCATTGCATCTCCTGAGCCTTGGAGGCCCCTCAAGAATGGAGTTTAGAGGAAGAAATGTCCTGACACAGAGACGCTGCCTCCTGCCTGTTCCACCACCATCACCGCCTCATTGTTTAATTCAGGAGAAATCACCCGGACTTCAGAATTTTTTTGAGCATAGGGTCTATTTGTTGTAATGGATTTCCACATCTCTTCCTCTTGATTATATCTAAATAGAAAGACTTGGATATCTGTCACATTCAGTTATCCACATCAGTGCTGCCCATCTTTTCTGTGCTGGAGAGATGAGTAAATGTTTTTCCACAGTCCTCCAGGGACAATCCAAATATCCAGGGCTCTCAATGCAACTAATTTTCTCTCTAGCAGAAATGGAGACCCAGAGGAGTTTCTGATGTGTCAGCTCTCTCTGGAGCCTCTATCCCCAGATAATGACATCTACCACTGCATAGACAGAGGCAGTATTGGTTACACCCATGATAGTGGAATCCAGGAAGGTTTTATCAGGGTCTATCTTGGAATGAGAGTGGTTGACATGCTCATGGGGTATTAAGGAAGGTCTCTTACTCTTCACACAGACCCTGGTGAGTGGGGGTGAGAACCTGGAACCCAACTTTATGAGGATCTTGGGGATCCAAGCACTATTTAGACATTAGACATTAGTGGCAGGAAGGATCCAGAGAATTGTTAATGTTGTTTTCCACAGACATGGTGGGTTGAGTGTATATAGATATTTGAATGGAAAGATAGATTTCTATCTACCTTTTTGGATATTTGCCAACCTACAGGTAGATGTCTTGTTATGCTGAATGCTTATTCTTTCTCTGACTGTCTTCACTGCTATGAACCCAGGAAAATCAGGTCTCTAGACAGCAGGAAATCATCTGTGTTGATGTTCAATCCAAAGTCTTCTAATGTGGACCTTTCATAAAAACTGTTAGAAACAGACAGACATGGGCACCTGACCTTGATCATGGGGCTGGTACCAGAATAATCTATCTGGCATAGGTTGAGGTCATCTTCAGCTCACCTTCTGAGGACTGGCTATCCACAACAGTAATCCCCTCCCCCAGAGGAGTTCTTAGTTCTAAACTCCTGGGCCAAAGAGATGAGCATTAACTTCAAGAAAGATGCAGCATTCAGAGTTGAGAGTGTTTAGGATTTGGAATCCAATGGGGGTTCAAATTCTAACCTGCCTTCTCAGTTGCTGTGCAACTTTAGGTTAGTCACTTACCCTCTCTCAGCCCATTTGTCAATAATATTAGTTCCAACAAAAATATCGTTTCTCTTGCAGAATGTATGTATTCAACATATATTTATTGTGCAAGCTCTGCTACAAATCCTTAAGCTGGAGTAATTAGGTGTGAAGATTAAATAAACAGTAAATGACAGTATTATGCAAATTGTCATTCAATTAATTAGGTGACCAAGGGTACAGATCATGACTGGTCATAGTGAAGAGGAGTGAAAATGTTATTGGCACAAGAAGGTTAGTAATGCTGGCGCCTTTCCCCTGGTCACTTGGCAGCAGCAGAGTCACCCAAGAGCGTGTCTTTTTTAAAAGATAGATCGATAGCAGTGGGACTACTTGGACATCCTGAAAGGAGACGTAAGTTTGTGGGCATGCAGGACTGTGTGTGTGTGTGTGTGTGTGTGTGTGTGTGTGTGTGTAATAAATTTATTACAGTGTTTGGGGGAGTGTGTTGAATGCAAAGGGAAGAGCAGGGAATTTGAAATCAGATCCCTCTTTTGTTCAAATGTTGGCTCTCTTACTTCCTTGCTGGGTGATGCTGGACAAGTCACTACACTTCTTTGAATGTCTGTCTTCTCATCCAAAAGATATGGAAAAATAATATCTATAGGTAGTGATTATTTTTTTATTGCAATAAGATATACATAACAAAATTTACCATCTTAACCACTTTCAAATTTACTATTGATACTATTGAGTGTATTCACATTGTTGTACAACCTTCTCCACCATCCATCTCCAGGACTTAAGGATTAAAGCGTTAAGCATGTAAAACACTTGATACCTGCTACACAGTCAGCACTCGATTGGAATCAGCTTCTTTCGAGTGAGACTATGTGAGTGGATGAAACAAGGCCAGATTCATTTGGATACTTAAACAGCGCTTGATAGGAGTCTGCAGTAAAAGCTATTCTACCAGCTGGGAGACTTTGTGATTTGGGGATTAGTTAGTTATATGTTGATGGTAAGGATTAGTTTTTTTTCTGTATGAGGACATAGAAATTGTACAATATTCTCAAGATTTTTGCTGGGTCTGAGCTTAATACTATTTTAAAATAAACATCTGAAAGAGAAGTTGCTGATTAGAGTCCCTGCAGGTTACAATTATTCTGTCTTTAAGCCAGAGATTCTCAACTGGGGGTGATTCTGCCCCTCTGGGGGACATTTGACTATATGTGGAGCCATTTTTGGTTTTCATGACTAGGGATGGAGGGGAGTGCAACTGGTATTAAATGAGCTGAGGACAAGGGTACTGCTAAACTTCATACAGTGCATAAGACAGTTCCCAACAACAAAGACTTATGGGTCTCTAAATAATGATAAGGTAGAAAAACCCTGTTGTAAACCAATGGAGTTGGGGATGAATGAACTGTTAGAGACTCTGCTAAGGGATCTCAGAGGCCAGAGAATGGGTATGTGGTTTTCTACCTAGGAAATCATAAAGTGGCACAGGCTTGACCTCAAAAGAGGCCGTAATATAGAACACAGCAGTCCCTGCTTATCCACAAGGGCTACGTTCCAAGACCTTCAGGGGATGCCTGAAAATGCAAATAATACCAAACCCTATATATAGATATTATGTTTTTTCCTATACATATATATTTTCACTTAAACGAAGCACTTCATGGCTTCTCTTTGGCTTATCTAAATTGCCAGCATCACTACTCTTGTGCTTCAGGGCCATTATTAAGTAAAATGAGGGTTATTTGAACACAAACACTGTGATACTAGGACCGTTGATCCAATAATCAAATCTGCCACAAAGTGACTAATGGTGGGTAGGGTATACAGTGTGGATACACTGGACAAAAAGATGATTCATGTTCTGGGATGGACAGAATAGGATGGTGTGAGATTTAATCATGCTACTCATGCTACATTTTAAAACTTATTGTTTGTTTCTGGAATTTTCCATTTAATATTTTAGTGGTTGACTGTAAGAACTGATGTTTTTCCTCTCAAGAAAATTAGTAATAATTCTATAATTATACGATTTGTAGATATTATTATAATATATTTAATAATTATGTGTATAATTATTTATAATTTATTGAGCACTTGCCACATGACAGACACTAAGCTCTTAATATTTATCCTTTCATTTAATCTTTACATTATTGCCACTCATTTTATGGATGAAGAAACTGAGTTTGAATAGCTACCCAAAGTCAAAATACTTGAGCTGCGATACAAGCTCATTTTAATCTTACTCCTCCGTACACGCTCCTAATCACCAATCCATACAGCCTATGTGCTAAATTCCTTTGCTCTGAAACAACTTTCCCACATCTAGTTGCCTGAAAAACTCCTACCTGACCTTCGAAACTCAGGCACAATGCCTCTTCCTCTGTGAATCCTTTCCTGACCTGATCCGAGGCAGAAGTCCAACCACTGGGTACCCAAAGTATTGTGTATGTGTCTTTATTGTGTTGCAGATCAGACTATTATTCTGAAATGATGTGAACAATGTTCACTTTTCCTTGAACTCTAAATTTTGTAACCATAGGACTAAGTTATCTTACTCCCATATGTCACTGACTGACTGTGGAAAATGACACCAGTGAGGCAGCCCATTCCATTTTTGGTTGGATTTCATTGTTAGAAAGTTCTTCGTTAGGGTGAACCACACAGCCAGCCTCATTAACATCTACCTCCCAGCAGCAGGAAGCAGTTGGTTGTACCACATACATCCCTCTTATTGAAGATTTTCAGATACTGAGGGCATGTCATCTCTCCCAAGAGGCTTATCTGATCATGTCCTATGGTGTCCCCAGCCATTTCCTATGAAAAATTCCACCCACTTCCCTCACTGTACTTCCCTCTATCTCAAAGATCTTGTCCATTTATCTCTTTGTTTGTCACTGAAACCCTGATAGAGACTGTGGGGTTCAAGGAAGGGAGCACCTTGCCTGGGTGATGAATATCTTATGTCCAACCTAGCATGTGACAAATTTTGTTGAGTGCATAGGTGAATAGTAGGTTGAGGGCTTGAATGTGATAGGAAAATCAGCAAAATGAATAATTAAAGACAGCCTTGAAGGTCATCTGTGTGAGAATGACAGCCTTAGGACAAAGAGCTCCAGTGAGGACTTCAGTAGAATCCACTTGCCTTTAAATGATCTGTCTTGCTACTTCTCAAACTACTCACAGTTGGGAATAAATATTCTTCTGGTTCTGCATTGTTCACTGTTGGAACTGTGTGTAGTGTATGGTATTCCAGCGCAATCTGAGTTTACTTGGGATCTTGGAGGTTGTCAAGGGTTTTTAAGTATTCCTGATTTAGGTTTGCAGCTCTTTCTAGTCCATCTCATTCTTGTCTGTCTCATTCACTCAGGCAATATTTATTAGAGACTCACAATCTTGCAGGCCTGGTGCTTTATTCTAGTCCTTGAAATTGAGTCAGACTACCCACAGGTTGCTACTTTCCCATCCAATGCAACTAGGTCACCAATAATAACTGAGCTCATTGATAACTGTCTCATCCACCTAGCCCTAGGCCATTTGATCCCCAAAATGCTGTCTGTCACTCAAGTGCCTCTATGGCCCAGACTCACTAGATTCACAACTTCAATTTGACCCCATTGCTGGCTGATAATACATTGCTCTTTGCTGCAGATTTTCATCCAGGTACTTGGATCAAGGTCCATCTCTCTGTTTTCTTGCTTGGGTTGTTGCTTCAGCTCCATCATCCCCTATTTCACCTCCCAGCCTTTTTGGAATTTCACACCTATTTGGCCCCAGGACCACTCAGATAAGGACTATTGAAATGTTCTACTAGGGCTGTATTAATGTCTTTGATGTGGACCTCAGAATTTGGACTATAAGAGTCAGTGGGAAGCCCTCGATTGGGATGTGGCCAAGTATCTTATTCAGAGATTCAAGTGACTGCTCTCCCATCTCATGCCTGTGACAAATATCACAAACTGATTATTGCTTTCCCACTACTGATTTCAGCTGTGACCTCATAACTCCTCTCAAGATGGCACTCTAGGCAGCCACTACCAATTGATGGCCATTGGCAAGTGGAATGAAACTTATTTGCCATCCTCACACAGGCTTCTTGCCATTGGTTTCCTGTTCTTCTTGCAGCAAAGTTATGTCATGTAAAACATGAGGGATGTGAATCAATCGGTGACCTCTGACTTTTTTCTGGTGGGCCTCTTCAGTCACTCAAGGTCACCACAGCTACTCTTCTCCCTGGTGGCTGCCATGTTTATTGTAGGCCTCCTGGGCAACGCTGTCCTGCTCTTCCTAATCTACATGGACTCCCGACTCCACACACCGATGTATTTCATGCTCAGTCAGCTTTCCCTGTTTGATGTCGGCTTCCCGCTGGTCACCATCCCCAAGATGGCTTCAGATTTCCTGCAGGGAGAAGGTTCCATCTCCTTTGGGGGTTGCGCAGCTCAAATATTCTTCCTCACACTTATGGGCGTGGCTGAGGGCATCCTGTTGACCCTCATGTCCTATGACCGTTATGTTGCTGTGTGCCGCCCCTTGCAGTATCCTGTGCTTATGAGGCGCCAGGTATGCTTGCTCATGGTGGGCTGCTCCTGGCTGGCAGGTGTGCTCAACGCCTCCATCCAGACCTCTGTCACTCTGAACTTCTCCTACTGTGCCTCCCACATCGTGGACCACTTCTTCTGTGAGGTGCCAGCCCTGCTAAAACTCTCCTGTGCAGACACCTCTGCCTATGAGTTGGCATTGTCAATCTCGGGGGTTCTGATCCTTGTTCTTCCCCTGTCCCTCATTACCACCTCTTACGGCCATGTGTTGGGGGCCGTTCTACGCATGCGCTCAGAGGAGGCTCGAAATAAAGCTTTCACCACTTGCTCCTCTCACATCACAGTCGTGGGGCTGTTTTATGGCGCAGCAGTGTTCGTGTACATGGTACCAGGTGCCTACCACAGCCCACAGCAGGATAACGTGGCCTCCCTCTTCTATGGCCTCGTCACTCCCATGCTTAACCCCCTCATCTACAGTCTGAGGAACAGGGAGGTGCGAATGGCATTAGTCAAGGTGCTCAGCAGAGCTGGGCTCAGGCCAAAGTGATGACCATATAGAGGGCTTCTGGTGTGATTTCAGCGGTTCTCCATCCCACTCATGGCCTCAAAGCAGCCACTTGTGAAGCAGCTGCTAAGCCCTCATGTTAAAGGCTAAGTGTCCAGCTTCTTCTCATCCTGTGTGATGGACTGGGTTCACGTTTTCTCCATGGACTTACAGAAATCAACAATAGCAGCCCCAATCGCTTCTGGTATATGTCATGGGGAACATGAATGGAAGACATAGGGAATATAGTCAATAATATTGTATAGTGCCAGGTGGGTACTAGACTAATCCAGGGAATCACTTTGTAAATTACATAAATGTCTAACCACTTTGCTGTACACCTGAAACTAATATAAAATAATATTGAACGTCAACTTCAAAAAAAAAAAAAACAACTAGAACTGAAATTTAAAAGCTCTAAAGGAACCAGAAGAAAGCATAAAAGACAGTATATATAAACTATATATTTTACCTAAATATGTCAGTTAATGAAAGAAAACAGAAGGTACATAAAGGGTTATGAAGTGAATTTTTCAGGATAGAGGAGAGGCTGAAGCAGTAGAGGATGTGCTTACTGTATACTTAATGGTGGAAGAAATGGGTACATTCAATAGCAGAAGTTTGAGGACAGCCATTAGTCTGATCTAGAGCATCAGTTGTGAGTCCTTATGGCTGAGGGGAGTTGTAACAGAGACTCTTAATGAGAGAGGGAAGGATCCCTTGATAAATCAATGTAAAGCAGTCCCAGTTGTTTTCTAATATCTGAATGAATGCACCACTCATATGTGTATTATTTGTCCGAGTTGTTGTATATCTAAGTTTAAATATTATATGTATTTCACATAAATTTGAAAATCAAAATTTCTATTTTTTCAAAAATATACCATAATTCCTTAATAGCTAGTGAAGTTGAGCATATTTTCACCTCTCTGTTGGCCACTACATTGGATAAAAGAAAATGACTGATATTCTAAAATATCTTAACTATTGATGAATTTAAATATATATGTGAGAATTATCTGAAAAAACATTCACCTGAGGCATTTTAGGAGGTATTTTCTATGATAATGTAGTCACTCTTGTGAAAGTAGTTTTGTTTATAATTGTTTATATATTTATATATTATACATATTTATTTACATTTATTTATATTTTCTATGAAAATAAACTTTTATTCAGATCTCCTAGTTTATTTTTAGAGATTTCAGCAAATAGTTCCCTCCAATTTTCTCTCTCAGCAGCTACTTCTCCTTTATCATTTCTAATTTTCCATTTGAATGTTATCTGCCTTTTTCTGAATTAGATTAGCTAAAACATATCTTGGAGGTCTAAAATAGTTGTCACTGTTATATGTTTCTAAAAAAATTATACATCATGATGAATTGGGATCCATTCCAGGGGACCAAGAATGGTTCAACATACACAAATCGATCAATGTGATACATCGCATAAACAAAATAAAGGATAAAATCAAATGATCATATCAATAGATGCAGAAAAAGCATTTGACAGCATCCATATATGATTGACACTTAATAAAGTGCATATAGAAGGAAAGTACCTCAACATAATAAAGGCCACAGAAGACAAACTATCAGCTAATATCATACTTAATGGTGAAAAACTAAAAACCTTCCCTTTAAGACCAGGAACTTGACAAGGCTGCCTGCTCTCACCAATCTTACTCCATATGGTATCAGAAATCCAAGCTAGAGCAATCAGGCAAGAGAAAGAAATAAAAGGCATCTAAATTGGGAATGAAGAAATGAAATTGTCACTTTCTGCAGATGACATGATTCTCTATATCAGCGGTTCCCAACCTTTTTGGCACCAGGGACTGGTGAATCTATGCGAATCTACTGCCTGATGATCTGAGGTGGAGCTGAGGAAGTGATGTTAGAACTGGGGAGCACTGCAAATGCAGATGAAGTTTTACTCGCCTGCCGCTCACCTCCTGCTGTGTGGCCTGGTTCCTAACAGGCCATAGACTAGTACCTGTCCATGGCCTAGGGGTTAAGGACCCCTGCTCTATATAGAAAACCCCCAAGACTGCACTAAAAACCTATTAGAAACAATAAACAAATATAATAAATTTGCAGAATACAAAATCAACATACAAAGATCTATTGTGTTCCTATACACTAAAAATGAAATTTAGAAAAAGAAATGAAAACAACAATTCCTTTTGCAGTTGCAAACAAAAATAATAGAATATCCAGGAATAAACTTAACAAAGCATGTGAAGGACCTATACACGGAAAACTATAAGACATTATTAAAAATAGTTGAAGAAGATACTAAAAAAGAAAAGATATTTTATGTTTGTGGATTGGAAGAATCCACATAATTAAAATGGCCATATTACTCAAAGCAATATGCAAATTTAATGCAATCTCCATCAAAATTCCAAAGGCATTTTTTAAAAAAAAAATAGAGTAAAAAAATCATCAGATTTGTATGGAATCACAAAAGACACTGAATAGTCAAAGAAATCCTGAGTAAAAAGAACAAGGCCAGAGGTATCACATTGCCTGACTTCAATTATACTACAAAGCAAAAAAATCAAAACAGCATAGTATTGGCAGAAAAACAGATGCACAGATCACTGAAACAAAACTGAGAGCCCAGAAATAAATTCACATATGGGCAAATAGTTTTTGACAAAGGAGCCAAAAATATACAATGAAGAAAAGAAAGCTTCAATAAATAGTGCAGGAAAAATTGGAAAGAAACATGCAAAAGAATGAAACTAGACTGCTATCTGTCACCATACTCCAAAATTAACTCATAATGAATCAAAGACCTAAATATAAGACCTGAAACAACAAATTGCATAGAAGAAAACATAGGTGCTGAACTCACAGACCTTGGATTTAGAGAGGATTTTATAAATTTGGGGAAATAAAAGCAAAAAAAAAATGAGTGGGATTATATCAAATTTAAAAGCTTCTGCACAGCAAAAGGAACGATCAATTAGACAAAGAGGCAACCAACTGAATGGGAGAAGGTGTTTGCAAACAATGCCTCTGATAAGAGCTAATACCCAAAATATATAAAGAACTCATTCAACCCAACAACAAATAAACAAATAATCCAATTAAAAAATGGGCAGAGGACCTGAATAGACAGACACTTCTCC
Organism: Pteropus alecto; assembly: GCF_000325575.1. Lineage (NCBI taxonomy): Eukaryota > Metazoa > Chordata > Mammalia > Chiroptera > Pteropodidae > Pteropus > Pteropus alecto. The sequence continues at coordinate 36,992 of NW_006435869.1, forward strand.
TAAGAAGACATATGAACAGCCAACAGACATATGAAAAGATGCTCAACTTAACTAGCTATTAAAGAAATGTAAATTAAACCACGATGAGATACCCCCTCACACCATTAGAATGGTTATCATCAATAGGACAAGTAATAACGAGTGTTGGAGAGATTGTGGGAAAAAAGAAACCCTCACACAATGCTGGTGGGAATGTAAATTGGTACAGCCACTATGAAAAGCAATATGGAGTTTCCTCAAAAAATTAAGAATAGAATTATCATATGACCTAGCAACCCCTTTCCTGGTTATCTACCACAAAAGTTTGAAAACATTTATTCATAAAGATGTACGCACCATGTTATTCACTGCAGCATTATTCACAGTGGCCAAGACATAAAAACGACCGAAGTACCCTTAGATAAATGATTGGATAAAGAAGACGTGGTACATATATACAATGGAATACTACTCGGCCATAAAAAAGATGAAGTATTACCATTTTCGACAACATGGATAGATCTCGAGTCATCATGCTAAGTGAAATAAGTCAGACAAAAAAGTTCAGGACCATATGGTTTCATTGAAAGCAACAAATGAACAAGACAAATAAAAACTCACAAGACACAGACAATAGTTCAGTAGTTACCAGAGGGAAAGGGTGTGGTGAGAGATAGATAAGGGTGAAAGGGGTCAAATATATGGAGAGGGAAGGAAATTTAATTTTGAGTGGTGAACACATAATGCAATATACATATGACATATTACTGTACTGTGTACTCGAAACCTATATGATTTTATTAACCAATATTAATTTAATTTTAAAAATTAATGTTTTTTTCTCTTAGTTCTTTTCTAATCATTTTCTTAAAATTGTTCTGGTTTTAGTCTAATTTTTATGATTTCAACCTCGATCTAAACATTTATAAAATTAATTTTTATTTCTTAATACATTATTCTAGACTAGATGTTTTTATTTAATCAGTGCTTTAGTTGGTTTCCATTGATTTTTAAATATCAATGTTGTGATTTTCTATATAATGTGCAGTTTTATTTTGTGTTAACTTTAACTAAATATTTATGACATATTTTTAAACAGTTCCCAAATGACAGCTTTATTTTTAACTGAAGTCTATTTTATCATTATGCTTAAATAATTTTGTCTCTATTATTCATACTTTTGGAATTTGATGTTTTCTTCTGTTGCCTAAATGTATAGTCAAATTTTATTACTTTCCATAAATATTTGACTATATTACTACTAACTCAATATTTATTATAGACCCAAAGAAAACCTAAAAGTATACAACGAATGTTTGAAAAGTATAACAGAAAATCTTTTTTACTTGGGATAATGCCAAGATGTCTTTGATATAACAACAAAGCACGATGCACAAAAGAAAAAAATTGTTAAATTAGATTTCATGAATATGAAGTTTTGCTGTTTGGAAGACACTGTTGAGAAAATGAAAATGTAAACAACAAACTGTGAGGAAATATTTGCAAATCACATATCTAAGAAAGGACTTGTACCTAGAATATATAAAGAATTCTTTAAACTTCATAAGAAAACAACAGCAATTTTAAAAATGGGCAAAATATTTGAATAGATACTTCACCAAAGAAAATATATAGATCTCAAATAAGCAAGTAAAGAGATGTTTGACATTTAGTTATAAAGAAAACATAAATTAAGAATTCAATGTAATATCAATACACATTTATTAGAATGGGTAGAACGAAAATACTGACTACAACAAACCATGTCAAGGTAGTGGGGGGACTGGAATTCTTATAAATTGCTAGTAGGAAGGTAAAAGAAAGCATATGCTTTGGAATACATTTTTTTTTGGCAATTTCTAAAAAAGTTATGATCCCTCCATTCAACTAAGTATTTACTTAAGTGAAACAAAATCATATGCTCATAAAAACATATACCTAAATGTGTGTTGCAGCTTCATTTATAATAATCAGAAATTGTAAACAAACCAAATATTCATCAACAGATGAACTGGGTAAATAAACTGTAGGATAAATGTACAATGAAATATTACTCAGCAATAAAAATAAACAAAAATTGACACACAACAATATGAATGTATATTAAATTATAAGTGTTAGATGAAGGAAGCCAAGCTAAAAGTGATATATACTGTATATGTATAAAAATGCAAAGTAAGCTATGGGTCAGAAAAGTAATTGGTTGTTGCCTAGGTAATGCAAGTGAGCATCAGAAATTTTCCAAGGAAACATTTGAAATGATGCATATGTTCATTATCTTGAGTACGTTATATATTCATGGGTATATGCATGTATCAAAACACAGAAAATTGTACACTTAAAATAGGTATAAAAGAGATGAAATATTATTTTCCAGCATTTATTAAATGTGATCTTAGGATTAAGGTTTCCCTAAATGGTCACACTTCATATTCACCTTGGGAGATTTTTACCTGGCCTGGAGCTTCTGATTCTGTAGGTTTAGGCAATAAGGTAGGGCTGGGAATGTGTACTGTTTAAAAGCTTCTAAAAATTTGTATAAGAATCGATTATTTGAATTTTCTCTATCTGGTCACATTGAAACACTTCCCCAAAACAAAACAAAACAAAACAAAACAAACAAAGAAACAAAAAACACCTCAATATCAAATTATCTGAAAACACAAGAAATATTTAGGAATCCTTAATGTAAAAATTTAAAGATGCCAAGCAATTTACTAAAAATTGTAAAAATCACATATTTTTCTTGGAATAAATAGGAGCTCTAATACCTATTAAGGACTACTTAAAATAAACAAATTAGAACATGAAAGATAAAACTTAGGGAGCAGAAAACCATCTTTGAAAGGATATATATAGCTTGACATATTAGTAAACCACAAGTGATGTAATCAAATGATTTATGCTTTAAACCGAACAGGAAAGATGTGAACAAGAAACTATAAATAAGGAGGTCAGTAGGAAGAAATAGAAAATAGAAGAAATAGAGATTAAAAGTATAGTAACAGAAGAAAAAGACTGGAAAAGAACACTGTGAATAAATTGGCATGCAAATTTATAGTAATTTTATGTAAGATAGGTGTGACATTTCAAATTAAATACTTATTCAAGTAATGATATTGGTTCATTCACTGTCATTTGAGGAAAAACAAATAAGATCTCTGGTTCCCAAATATATTCCATATAATATGTATGTGGCTTAAAGAAATATTTTAAAATAAACTTAAAATGCTGAAAATTTAACTAAGACAATTCAATGGGGGAATAGTTTTGTTTGCTTATTTATTTATTTATTTATTTATTTATTTATTTATTTTAAGAAATAGTGCTGGAAAACTAGATATCTTCAAGGTTATGATATAGAACCTCTACTTCATACCACATACAAAAATTAACAGAAAATGGATCATAGACATAAATATAAGTGCAAAAACTACATAACTCAGAAGAAAATATAAGAGTAAGTCTTTGTAATCTCATGTTAGGTAATGGTTTAAAATGACACCAAAAGTTCAAATAACAAGTGATAAAAACAGATAAATTGGACAACATTGAAATTAAAACCTTTTGTATTTCAAAGGATGTGATCAAGAAAGTGAAAAGACGACCTGTATAATGGAATAAAATATTTTCAAATCCTTAACATTGGTCTTGGCAATGATTTTTTTGTATATAACACCAAAAGCGCGCGCGTGCGCACACACACACACACACACACACACACACACACACACACACACACACAAAAGCAAAAATAAATAAGTACATCTACATGAAACCAAAATCTTCACAGCAAAAGAAAGCATTAATAAAATTGAAAGGAAACCTATGAAATGGAAGAAAATATATTTCAACCGTATATCTGATGGTGGGATAATATTCAAAATGAAAGAAACTCATACAAGCAAATGGCCAAAAAAACCCAAAACCCTCAATAATAATCTAATTTAAGAATTGGCAAAGAACATAAATAGACAGTTTTACAAAGAAGATATGCAAATGGCTAAGAAGTACATTAAAATGGGTTCAACATCACTAATCATTAGGAGAATGTAAAATTAAAACCATAATGAGATATCACCTAACCTCTTTAAGAATGGCTATTATAAAAAAGACAAGAGATAGTAATTGTTTGCCATGATGTGGAGAAAAGGGAATCCTTTTGGTACTGTTGGTGGAAATATAAATTGGTGCAGCCACTATTTAAAACAGTATGGAGCTTGCTCATCAAATTAAAAATAAAATTACTATATAATTCAGCAATCTCACTTCTGTGTATTTATCTAAATAAAATTAAATCACATTCTTAGAGAGATATCTGCACCCTCATGTTTATTGGAGCATTATTCACAAACATGGAAACAACATAAGTCTGTTGACAGATGAATAGATAAAGAAAATATGTCATATGTCAATAACTTTTTCAGCTATAAAAATGTATATCCTGACATTTGCAACAACATGGATGAACACTGAGGTCATTATGCTAAGTAAAATACGTCAGAGAAAGATAAATATGATCTCATATATGAATGTGAAAAAATTTAAGTCAAACTCGTAGAAACAGGGGATGGGAGGGGTGGGGGAAATGAGTGATAGTGATCAAAGGGTACAAACTTCCAGTTATAAGATGAGTAATTCTGGGGACCTTTTAATGTAAAAGCATGATGATTATAGTTAACGATACTCTATTATATTCTTGAAAGTTGCTAAGCAAGTAGATCTTAAATATTTTCAACTGCATACATAGCCCAAAATGGTAATCATGTGAGATGATGGATGTGTTAACTAACTTTATTGGGGTGGTTATTATGCAATATATATGTATAACAAATCATCACATTGTATACCTTACACAATGTTATATGTCAATTATATCTCAATAAAACTGGGAAAAAAGTGCCAGGACTAATTCTAATTGGTCAGCCTATGTCACAGACCATTCCTGAGCCAATCACTGGGGCCAGGTAGATAGAATACGATGATTAGGAGGCCTGGGTAGCATCCCTGTAGCTAGGCATCCTGGTTCTGCTTCACATGAATCAAGTAAACCAAACAGGATGGGGAGACTGCAAAAAAATATCAAGACAGGAGGTTAAATAGTAAAAGGACACAACTGACATCCTCTCTCAGGGAGAGAGGTATCCCTCAGGGACCATGATGCAGTGCAAATCTATATCTCAAGTACCTCTTTTCTGGAGTAGCCTAAGCTGACTTTCTGGGGAAGGGAGGATAAAGTCCAGCCAGGCACAAAGAGGGCCTCTGTTCCCCATCATTGCAGCCTTGCAGTGGGAGGGGGGCATCCCACAGCCATGGGGTGAGGGGTGAGACCAGAGCTGACCATTGTGATTTAGTCCTGCCCTGAGGCTGCCTCCCAGGTCTGGGCTTTGTTTCTCTGCCCTTGGGAAAGGTGGGAACAAGGACTCTTGTTGTCCAGGGAGGAGGGGGAGGAAGGAATCAGCTATGCAGCCACAGTAAAGTGAGCCAGCCGGCTCCCTCTGGCCTCCCCAGATCACCCTTAGGAGGGATATTCACTCTCACTGCTGAACAGTATTCTGTGGTGTGAACGCATCATTGATATTTACCCATTTTACTCTAATGCTCATTTGAGCAGTTTCTGGTCTGGCTACCACAAATGATGTCATTAGGGGCATCTAGTGCATGTTTTTTGGTAAACGTACGAACAAATGTACGGTGTAGATACCTAAGAGCAATGCTGCCAGTTCCCAAGTGGTTGTATAAACCTGCCCCTCTACCATCATCATGAGAAAGTTCCAGATTCTCTGCACTCCCCCAGGGGGTTCTAAGGTGAAGCTGGGGTTGAGAACTACAGCTCAGTGCTGTGTACACAGGTGCATGCGAAAGGCACACATGCATTTTCTAAACCACACAGGATACGTGATCAAAGCTGTGCACACAGAAGGTGTCACCATGTACCTGTACAGCAGCTCCTGCTTCCCTCTGCTGGTTCTCTTGCTACTTGCAGCTGCCTGGGCTCAGCTGTGACATCCCTAGCACCCGCATTTGAAAGCTCAAAAGCCTCTGAGTGTGGGAGGAGGCTGAGGGTGGGAGGGGTCTGAGGGTGGCTGCAAGACCTCTGCAGGTCTGCCTCCTCATTCCACTGCTACTTGCTCCCACTCCTTACCTGGTCCCATGGTGAAGGGACCAAATTTCACTAATGAGGAGGGAGTAACAGTTGGACCATCTTGAGGAAGGGATAGATTATTGTTAAGGGCCTTCGAGAGCCACACAAGGTGACTTTTTTTATGGGGAACATAAAAAAAATCCTTGAGCCTCCCCCCAAGCTCAAGATTTCCCCAAAGTGAACAGGAAGGCATTGCTCCAGGATTTGTGATCAGATGGGGTATACTGTGTGGTTCAGGTTGGGTCACTGCAGGTCTATTTCTAGTGCCAGCTTCTGATCGTGCAGACATGGGGGCATGGAATGAAGCTATTTGCAGCAAGAATCATCCAGTTCCCTGTGGTCCTACCTGCAGCTGTGACCTCACTTAGAGCAATGGTGACAGTCTTTAAGGTGGGAAGGGTCTGGAAAGCCTAAATGTGAGGGTGTGGCTGAGGTCTCAGCACTGGCCAAGAGGCACCACTGGAGGAGCAGAACCTTCTTCTTCTACAATCTTCCATGGCTCCCCATTGCTGTGCAGGAGAGCCAAGCCTTTCCTGGTTCACTCCTGTCATAAGTACCCTCAGTCCTGCCTCTGTCCTCCCTGGGCTTCAGCTTCACCTCCTCCCTCTGTCTCCTGGCTGAGACCATGAGCCTCCCAAGGGCAGGGTCAGGAGTGCTGTCTTCTGTACCTAGGTGCCCAGAACAAGACTTAGCCGTGTCTACACTCAGCAAACACAGGCCCCAGGAGGGCACAGGATAACAGTGATAGCTGCCTCCAGGTACTTGTGAGAAGGACCCAAAGCCATAGCACCTGTAATGTCTTGGTCATGGGAACTAGACCTTCAGGATTTGGTGGATGTCAGCCAGAGTCAACTCAGCACAGATAGGTAGCAGTTTCTGCCCTGGAGGGCTGGAGTTGAACCCTACCACCATATACCAGCTGGGGTGCCCATTTTCTCATCTTTAAAATGATAATGAAAATTGTATCAGAGAAACTTGTAGAGTTTTTTTGAGGATAAACAAGTGAACAGACGCGGAAACATTTAGTCCACACCTGGCACTAGCATGATAATGGCCAATTCTTCCCCTCCAGATGTGAGTGATCATAACAAATATTCTCTTGCCTTCTGATGAGCAGATGGTTTCTGAAGCATAAAGAGAAAAAATAGGCCATGCACTCAGAGGGAAAAAGTGTCACCTCTAAAATCTAAATTCATGTTTATGAATTAAAACAATAATAGGCCTCCAGGGTACTTCTTCTCAAGTCTTGTGTAATAAGAAGCAAAGCCCAATGACTCAGCATGGAAATGCAGGAGTTGTCTTTCTGTGGCTTCAATTGTTGAACTGCACATGCTTGGAAAGTTTGCTGGTGTTAAATGTCCCACAACGGAAGGTAGGGGAGTGAAGACAGAGCCCAGTCCATGTTCAATCCCAGGGCTTCTGTGAAAGAGCATCAGGTGATGGAGGCATTGATCAGCTCCTCTCTCTGTGTCTCCCCCTCCCACTCCTGGGCCACTTGTGATCTAAATGAGGAATCCTGTCACAGCTGAAATTAAGGACAGGGCTAGTCAGGATCCAGGTGTCCTTGCAGACCCTCCTCTAATGAACTCATTTCTGAGTGACTCTCTGGATCACACAGCCCCAAGGACTCTTACTAATTAATGAGTCAGCTGCAATTACCTACTTAAAGTCAAACTCATAAGGTTGTTTGTTAATGGGTGGTGATTAACAGGCAGACTCATCATCATCCTGGGCCTGGCAGGAATATTCTATTCAACTTAAGGGATTGCAGCAGTGAAGTGGGACATTGTTACATATGGTGGACCACATGCTACATGCTTTCCATGGAAACCCCAATAAATTTTTAAAAAGAATCATCTGTAACACTGTACAACATTCCCACACATTTCAAAAATTAAACTAGGTGCTTAAAAAAAGAGGAAAACCCCTGGCTCTAAGAACTTCCTCTGGACAGTTAACTCTATCAAGTAACCCAGAAGACTCTTTCTTCAGTAAATTTTGGCTTTACATGTTTGATTGCTCACTTTCTTTTCTACATGGAAAACCCAGAGATTGCCCACCAAATTCTTCCTTAGAGTTTATACCAATAATTATTGACACAATGCCCATTGTCCAAATCCAGGCACTTCATCTGTCATGCTGCATATGCTATGGCCCAAGCCCTGCATGAAATGCTTTTGCTGAAAACAAAAATAGATCCTACAGGACATGCAGACCAATCTGTGCTTCTTCCCTGGTTTACATAAACATCCTTCAGAAGCAGGACATTTATTGACCACTGGATGGCATCTGGGGTTATTATACTGAGATACAACATCATGACCATGTTTTGGTCTCAAGATCAACAAAATTGAGCAAAATGGGTGTAGGGTTATTTCACACTGGTTATGAGTTTATCTGTAAGTATTATGTCTATTTGGGGAATTCTGTCATTGGGGGCTTAAGTTTCAAACTATTAAATAGAAATTGTATCAGAAAAACATTTTTTAATGTAGGATGAAATGCTGTAAAATATCCGGGGACAACTCATGACAAAACATAGGGAAATCAAAATTAGTCAGATTTATACTTTTCTTAGCATGTATGTTATGCCAGAAAATATTGACATAATAATGATATCTGACTCTAGCCATTTCATCTGTACTTCTGTGTATAATGTGCCCAAATCCCCTGTGAAATGCTTTTACTGAAAACAAATGGGTTCTACATGATATTTGAAAATAAATGGGAAATGAATTGTTTTTATACATAACTATTCCTACAAATCCTGCAACAATCATGGCAGCAAGCAGTAAGATCCCATTTTTAAATGTGAGAACAGTGGTGATGCATATAACTAAGGATAACCCTTTCCTCTGGATTGCAAATGGGTTTGTCTGGATTTTAAACCTGGCTTCTCTAATCTATAGCCCATGTACAGAATATATTTATAAACACATGTCTTCATGAACAAGGGACAAATATATTAATCAAATTTGTATATTAAATAAAAAAAGTATCAAAATTTGTATGTAGACAAAGGCAAATATGTACATGTAAAATTAATGTAAAAATATTAATTTGTCACTTAATTTCTATTTTTACTAAGAATAATAATATTTGATATGTAATATCAAGCTTATGTAGAGTTGACTCAGAAAGAAAGGTGACTCTTATTCCCAAAATGTGATTCTAGATTATTTATAATGCTTCTACTCAAAATAATTGAAGACTTAAACAATAAATGCTTGAATAATAAGGAGTTAGTTATTTCCTATGACAGTTCCTTGAGCCCCAGAAGTTCAAAGTTTAACTGGCTGAATCCAAAAATTTATTAAAATCTAGGAATTTTGAATTTTTATGTTGTTATAGATTGTTTCATCCCTTGACAAGTCACAAGATTGTCTCACCAAAATGAGTCAAAAATAAAACAAAAAAGGCAAAAACCAACCAACCAACCAACCAACCAACCAGTTATGCCATTTTCAAAGTATAAAAATAACAGACTTTGTCAGGGTTGCACCAGAGCCCATGTCTAACCACCCTGTTGGCAACATTCTAGAATTTTTGTAATTGGATTTAAGTGCTCCCTCATTGTTTTCACAAGGAGAAGAGTTTATTTCACTTTAGCATATGAGATGGTGAACACACAAACAAAACTGAGCCTCTTCTCGAAAAGAACCTGAAGGTGAGAAGTGGGGAAAAAAGATTGCTTAAGAGGTATGGGCTTCCACTTCCAATTTGAAAGCACTCCTCATTTCCAAACTATGCCTCTAGCTTTACCCATTTCTGATGAAAATCCAATTTATAGACAGTGTTGGGGATCACATATCCTTAGATAAAGAAAAAAACCATGAATTTTCCTGCTGGTCTTGGTCTGCTAGTTAAAGTAGAGGAGTTTATCTCCAATAGTCTACATGGCCAAGGCCTGGTCATTAGTGAGGAGATGATAGAATGGTCTGTTGGATTCACAGAGGTATGAGGTCATTTCAGTATTGGAGATAGACATTATAGAGACATCTGAGCAGAGTCCTGATATGAGCGTGCACCTTTTTGATGCAGCACTAAATTAACATCTTGACTTCATTCTACGTATTACTTATATACACATATTCTGAGTTAATGCTTATAGAAAAGGTTTGTTTAAGCTATTGTTTTTAACTGATTATATCTATTCATGAAAGTAAATAAAATGAAATGAGTAAAATGAATAAAGTTAAAAGTTAGAAAGCTCTGGTCAAGATGGCAGAATAGGTAAGTGCTGTGCTTGCCTCCTCACACAACCTCATCAAAATTACAACTAAACTACAGAATATCCATCATTGGGAGTAGCCTGAAGTCTAGCTGAACAGAGGTCCTACAACTGGGGACACACAGATGAAGCCACCTAAAGACTGGTAGGAAGGGTAGAGACACAAAACAGGCTGGTCCCATACCTGTGTGTGGCAGTTGAGCATCAGGAGTGATATCTCAGCTGCAGTGATCCCCCCAAAAGAGCAAGGGTTCCTGGCCTTACACCAGGTTCCCATCCCAGGGTTCCAGTGCCAGGAAGAGAAGTCTCCACAACTTCTGGCTATGAAAACCAGCGGAGATTGTGGCTGAGCGAGATGGAGGGCTGCAAGAGTCACAGACTTTCCTCTTAAAGGGCCTGCACATGGATGTATCTGCTGACAGACTCGTACTGAGCTCTAGCACTGCGGCAGCTGCTCAAAAGGAACAACAGACATATGGGGAGTAACTGAGTTGTCTAGCTTCAGGACAAGGGCTGGAGAGGCAGCTTTCTCTAAGACAGAAGTGCTGACAGAGGGCATTATTCTTTTGTTGAACTATCCCCCGTCCAGTTTACAGACACGAGCAGGTGCCATATTTGAGTTTCCATCAACATAGCTAACACTTGTTGCCCCACCCTGGTGACTCCCTGAGACCCTGCTCCTCCCAATGTGCAGGCCCACTCAAACTGCTTCCAGTGGATTTTCCATACAAACAGCCTGTCTTGGTTCATGCTGCAGACTTTCTGAAAATCTTTCAAAGGTTCACAAAACCCAAACAAGCAGCATCTGGCCTCACTATGCCCTGTATCTCTTGCTGAGCAGCTCCAAGCCCAGCACTAGTGGCAGCCAGCCTCAGTTTGTAGCTTGGCCTCTCAAGGCAGTTCCAAGCCCAGCATGTGTGGTAGTCATCTGCAGATTGCTTGGTGGCTCATGCCAGGTGGCCCTGGGCATTGCACAGGTTGCAGCTGAATGTGGCCTTTGGCAAAGCCTCTTTTAGGAGGCCCTGACCTGCACATCCAGTGGCCAGTTTTAGTCTCAGCTGGAGCACCACTGGGGTCACAGTTGAGGACAGCTCACCCAGAGGGCAGACACCAGAGCCCTGCTAAATTGAATCCTGCTCTGTAGGGTGAGCCCCTGCACAATACCTCCTCTACTAGTCATGGCCAGTCATCATGACCAGTATAAGGGTCAATTCCTCCCATTGATGAGCAAACAGCAACCAAGTCTCTACTACAACAGGAGGGAACACACTATATGGGACATAACTGAAGCACCTGGCTCAGGTGACTAGGGAAGACTGTATAACTGGGACCCACAGCACACCTACTATATAAGCTTACTCTACTAAGACCAGGAGACATAGCAACTCTACCTAATACATAGAAACAAACACAAGTAGGCAGCCAAAATGAAGAGACAAAAAAACATGTTCCAAATGAAAGAACAGAGCAAAGCTCCAGAAAAAGAACTAAACAAAATGGAGACAAGTAATCTACCAGATGCAGAGTTCAAAACACTTGTTATAAGGATGCTCAATGAACTTAGGGGAAGAGTAGATGAACTCAGGGAGAACTTTAACAGAGACAGATAATTAAAAGTGAAGATAGGAAACATTAAAAAGAACTGGTCAGAAATAAAGAATACAATACTGAAATGAAGAATACCTTAGAAGGAATTAACAGTTTAGATGAAGTGAAGGACTGAATAAGTGATTTAGAAGAAAGGTAGTAGAAAACACCCAATCAAAGCAGTAACAAGAAGAAAGAATCTAAAAAAAAAAATTAGGATAGTTTAAGGGGTCTCTGGGACACCCTCAAGCTTACCAGCATTCACATCATAGGGACACCAGAAGGAAAAGAGATAGAGCCAGGGACTAAAAAATCTATTTCAAGAAATGACTAAAAACTTCTTTAATTTTCCTATTTCCCTGGTGAAGGAAATAGACATACAAGCCCAGGAAGCACAGAGTTCCAAACAAGGTGAACCCAAATAGGTCCACGCCAAGCCACATCATAATTAAAATGCCAAAGTTTAAAGACAAACAGAGAGTCTTAAAAGCAGCAAGAGAAAAGCAGTTAGTTACCTACAATGGAGCTCCCATAAGACTGTCAGCTGATTTTTCCACAGAAACGTTGCAGGTCACAAGGGATTGGCAGGAAATATCCAAACTGATGAAAAGCAAAGACTTACAACTAAGATTACTCTACCCAGTAAAGCTATTTTTTAGAATCAAAGAACAGATAAACAGCTTCCCAATAGAAAAAGCTAAAAAGAGTTCGTCATCACCACACCGGTATTACAGAAAATGTTAGAGGGACTTCTTTAAGAAGAAGAAAGAAAAAAAGATAAAAAATATGAATAATAAAATGGCAATAACTATATATCTAGCAGCAATTACTTTAAATGTAAATGGATTAAATGCTCCGATCAGAAGATAAGGTGGCTGAATAGGTAATAAAACAAGACCCTGACATATGCTACCTACAAGAGACCCACTTCAGATTGAAAGATATACACAGGCTCAAAGTAAAGGGATAAAAAAAGATGTTTTATGTAAATGGAAACAAAAAAAGCTGGGGTAACAATACTTATACTAGACCAAATAGACTTTAAAACAATGGCTATCACAAGAGACAAAGAATAACCTAATAATCCCACTTCTGAACATTTATTTGAAGAAACCCAAACATAACTTTCAAGGGACATGTGAATCCATATGTTCTCTGCAGCAATATTTACAGTGGCCAAGATATAGAGGCATCTTGGGAATCCATCAGTGGATGAATGGATAGAGGTGGTGTGACAGAGAAAGACAAATGTCATATGCAGAATCTAGAGAATAGTATAAACAAACAAACAGAAATAAGCTCATAGATACAGAGAGCATTTTGATGGTTGTCAGATTGGAGGGTGGGGGTTGGGTGAAGGGAAAGGGATTAAGAGGTACATACTGGTAGTTACAAAATAGTCATGGGGATGTAGAGTATAGCATGGGGAATATAGTCAGCAGTATTGTAATAACTACATATAGTGTCAGATGGGTACTATACTTACCAGGGTGAACAATTCATAAGTTATATACATGTCTAATCTCTGTGTTGTATACCTGAAACTAATATATTGTATGTCAACTATAATCAGAAAAATAAAAATATAAAAATTAAAAAAATAGAAAGACAGGAAAAACCATTAATGTGTGTGTGTGAATACACCAAATATATCCCTCCATATGTCCTGAACTTTAAGCTTTAATCACATATGGTCAGACTTTTTATTACGTTTAGATGTACTGTGAACACATTTACAGAAGCACGGTACTGATTTCAATCACTGCTTTGTAGATACCATTCACATTTTCCTTTGTCTATTTGCATACCAGTCATCACCTTTATTTTACTTAACATCTCAAAGTACTCACTGAGATTTTTATACAATATTTCCACAGTTGAACAATTTAGGCAATTTTATATGTGATTTATATAGAAATATGCTTTGTACCCATAATATTTCATTAATTTTTGGAAAACTGGTCCCACACTTGGACTCGAGAGCCCAGAACTAGATTATACACGATGGGTCATAAAAAATTCTTGTGGCTTCTCTGTTGGCCCATATTTATTGTTTTAAGTAGATATTTTCAGTAGCGTGCCTAATTGTCACCTCATTAGGTTCTTTTATCTAGAACCCAAAATGTTCTACCCATCCAAATATTAAAGCATGGTAAGAATATCTTCAGGCATACAAGTTCTCAGTGTCATTAATACACAGAAACCTGTGTTGAAAAGATTTTGGATAAAGTGGGTAATCCAAGGAGAGAAAAACCTTGGGGATGTTGACATTTATTTACAAAATAAAAGTGATCAGATATCTTGGTAATATTTGTTAAAACTTTAAAAGAGGACTGATAACCATATTAACTCATAATTAGATGTCTAGGTAATATCAACAAAGTGGGGGTTGGGAGGAGGCATAGTAATCACCTTCTATTGAAGATCAAAGTTCTCTCTTATGAGGCAAAAAATAATAGACATACTTTCAAAGCTACTAATAATGTGTAAAATTATGATCAATAATTTTTCCCCCGGCAGACATTTCAATCTGTGTGTAACTAGAGCTGTGTTCCAGGATTCAGGAAAATTCCACAGGAAGGAAAGTCCATTTGCTGCTTTAATTGTGTCTTTTCTCCCAGAGAGAAAATTTTCCAATCAGACAGGTAGAAAATACACAACTATGCTATAATAACTCTATATCATAAATATTTCTCACTAAAGAGGAAACCAAGGGGATTGGCAACGGGGTCATTGTGCACCATTGTCCTTGATTCATACATTCACTCAGTGTTTCAATAGATACATTTTATAATCACTATTGCTACCCCATGATGTGTAAACTGCTCTGGTTGTGATCAACCTATTAGGCTCCACAGTGGCACTGATTGCAATGAACGCCTTTTTTTACCACCCAGGGCTGGATGAGAAGATAGCATTCTGTGATATCACAGTAGATCATGCTAAAGTCTGTGATGAACTATAACATATGTAATCATCAAGGCAACCTGTGGGTATCTTGAAAGCTTGAGACCTATACTTTTCATACCAACATGATATGCACAAAGGAAGTACATATAAATTGTTATAGAAGTATTTTATTGCTTTATGTATCAGGTTCTCAATACTGTTCAAGATTTCAAGTGTGCATAATTAAGTCCAGGACCCTACTTTTTGGAATATTGTAACACAGTAGGGGAGAGTAACATGTAAAAACCAAAAAATAAAGAAAAAAGAAAAAAGAAAAATGAAGACACAACATCCTAATAAAAGCCACAACTGAGAAACTCTAAAAGTAGTCATTACATGAGATATAATGCAAGGAGTTATATATCAAAACAAAAGAAGTTATTGTAAAGTATAAAATGTAGAATTAAATAATTCTCTTAAGTTCTAAAATATAAAAAATATATTTTGAATTTTTCTATAAATACTATGCAATTCTAATCATCTAACCTTTGGAATCATTAGGTTTCAATCACTTGGCAGAGTAAATGGGTATTTTCAGGTATGAATAAGCTAATAAAGTTATTCCTCTTGTCATGAATGTACTGAAGGATGTGCAATGCCAAATAAGTGTGCAAAACAGAATGAGAAACAGAACACAAGACTATACATAACATACACATTCATGTGTTCTAAGCATGTCTCGGGAAGAATAGAGATAAAAGCCAAGAGTAGCTGTTGAAGAAGGAATGGATATCTGGGTAAAAGAAATGTGAATAAGAATTAATTATTCTAATTATTTTAGAATTTTGTACTACTGCATGATTACTTATGAAAAATAAGTCCATTAAGGGAGGAGTAGGCAAAATCCCAACTTATTTAATAAATATAATTGAAATATGACCATGCCCATTAATTTACATATTGTTTGTAGCTGGCTTGTGCTTTACAGCAGTACGTTCAACAGAGACCTTATGGCCAGCAAAGCTGAAAATATTTACTATCTGCCACTCTACAAAAAAAAAAAAAAAAAAAGTTAAACCATGCTTTAAAGTAAATGAATTAAAAGTTAAAAAATATTCACCCTAGGCTTCCATGATTAAAATATCAATTAAAATATCTCCAAAAATGTAGAATAGGAATACAAATCCATTCAGAATCCAAATTAGTTTAACTTGATCAAAACATTCTCAACATTTATACAGAAAAAATGTACAAGAATAGTCACAAAAAATGAAAAAGTAGAATGAGGAAAGACTTGGTCTACCAGGTATCAAGTTTATACATTAAAAAAAAAAATCAGTAGAAAGTAGAGTAATGATGAAAAACATTTCCCACAAGAGCTAGGTGAAGTTTCTTCCTCAATGTGTGAATAAAGAAACCTTTAACTTTGCCCCAGGAAAATATCAGAAACCATGGAAGTAAAATATTTAGTATGAGGAGGACACTAGAGACAGCAGAGAAAAGAGCTAGGAAGAATCCACTTTCTTGGTGACATCACTGAACCACAGGATGATTCAGCCAAGACCCACCTATGCTGAAGATCCAGTTTGACTGTTTAGTCTTAACATGTAGCTGAAAGCATTCTTCCTAAGATATAACTATAGAAACTTAATTAGGTGTGTCTGGGTATTAATCAGAGACATCTATATGCACAAAGACAGCAAAAATGACCATTTTTTAAACAGGTCAGAAGTGAGAACTCGTAAAACTGAAATACTGAGTCTGCCTTTTCTTCAGGTGCAGAGCAGCGTACCCAGTGCCCAGCCCAAGAGTATCTAAACAGTGAGAGAAACTGCTGTCTCTCCAAGGCTGTGACCTTCCTGGCCTTCGAAGATTCTTTGGTGATGGATCTGGCCTGCACAGCTCTGTGCTTCTGTGTCATCATAACTTGGTTTTGTGGCTCTTTGTGAAGCACCAAGATACCCCCACAGTTGAGGCCAATAACCTAGCTCTCAGCTATGTCCTGCTCACCTCCCTCCTCTTGTGCTTTCTGTGCTCCTTGCTCTTCATTGGTCATCCCAACACAGCCATCTGCAATCTCCGACAGATCACATTTGGAGCTGCATTCACTGTGGGTGTTTCCACTGTTCTGGCCAAAACCATTACCATGATTCTGGCATTCAAAGCCATGAACCCTGCCTCTCTCTCCTCCCACCACCCAAGATGCCAAAGGTAAATCCACTTTGAGAAAAAATCTGACTTTTGGCATTGAACAGGACATCTAGTCCCAAAGGGACCTCACTGCTGTCAATTGGCCCTGCTATTTTCGGCTGCAGTAACAAAGGTCTGTTCTCTATAAACACATGAAAGAGCCTCCTGTGATGAACTAGTTCACCCAATTACAACACACACACCCAGAGGGTATGAAAAGGTTTAGGACTTCCATAATGGGAGTGTCTGGGGAGGGCAGGATAGGCCCTCAAGCAGGTGGATCATGCCTTGAGAGAGCAGGGAAAGGAGCCGGGCCTGGGTTTTTTATTGAGCCTGGGGGTGGGCTAGGGTGAAAGTTCAGCACAGGAGCAGGGCCTCTTGTGGATTCAATCACTTGCCAGAACCAAAGGAAGGGGCACCCAGGCTTTCTTATCACCAGATACAGATGTGAGGCACAGGCAAAGGAAGGAGGGATGAAGGTTTAAAGCCATCAGCAGTAAACATCAAAAAAGGAGTCAGACATTCTGTCTCTGGTTTGTTGTCTGAGCTTAGAAGCTAGCTTCCAGTCCTCAGAAGAAAAATCCCAAGAAACTTAAAAGCACCAATTCTATCAGAGAATTGAGATCATAGGGTAAACTGTTGTCTCCAAAATTAAGAGAGACCAAAAAAGTCATTTAAAAATGTGCCCAGAATCTTCTGTTCTTAATAAGGCATGTCCTCAAAACAATATATTTCACAAAAGCGTAACTGAAAATTTCCCAGAGCCTAACTGATCTGGGGAGTGGGAAATAGCCAACTTAAGTCTACTCTTAGCTTTTTCTGTTCTAAAAGATGTGGCCATTATAAAGATGGTAGTTTTTTTCCCACCCCGACACCAAATATACAATGTCTGTTCCAACACCACTTTGCAACTATTTGTCACCAAGTAGATGTCCAACAATTCATTTCAATTCTAACATTAACTGTCCAGAGTTTATACCAGACTCTACAGATTAAAAGCTCAGTCCACACACTGCTCCTGATTCAGATACCAGCCATAAATGGGGTGCTTGTGTTACCGACATTTCTACCAAACTGTCTACAAATTCGTAGATTCCTTTGACTCTTCCTAAGGTTTGGTAACTTATTGAAACAATTCTGAGAACTCAGCAAAGTGCTTAACAGTAGTGTCCCCTTTGCAACGGTTTTGCTCTCTGTGGTTTAATTACCTGTGGTCCAAAAATATTAAATGGAAAATTACAGAAAAAACCAATTTGTTTTAAATTGTGTGCTGAGTAGCGTTGTCCTGATTCATCCAGCCCAGATGTGAATCATCCCATTGTCCAGCATCCATGCTGTATATGCTACCTGTCCATTAGTCACTTAGTAGCCATCTCAATTGTCAAATTGACTATCAAGGTATCGCAATGTTTCTGTTCAAGTAATACTTTTAATTTAATAATGCCCCTAAAGCATGAGTAGTGATGCTGGCAATTCAGTTATGCCAAAAAGCTGTAAAGTGTTTCAAGTGGAAAGGTGAAAATTTTAGACTTAAGAAAAAAATTGTATAGGGTTTGGTGCTATCCAAGTTTTCATGCATCCACTTGGGGTTTGGGAATGTATCCCCCATGGATAAGGGGGGACTACTGTATTATTGGTTTACTATAAAGGATTCAACTGAGGATCAGACAAAAGGTAGAGATGCATAGGGCAATGTAGGATGGTGGTGTTAGTGGAAGCAGAGCTTCCACATCCTCCCAGCACCTAGATATGTTCACCAACCCAGAAATCCTCTAAATCCTGTCTTTAAGGATTTTGATGGAAGTTTCATTACATTGGCACACTGTATTAAAGCATTGGCCATTGGTAATTAACTGAATCTCTAACCTCTATCTTCTCCTAGATGCTGAGTGCTGGGGCTGAAAGGTCCAAGCCTCTAATCAAGATTTGATATTTCTGGTGCCCATCCCTGTGCTGAAGCTATCTAAGAGCTGGCCAAGAAGTTCTGCTGTTTTTGTGAAGACTTCATCAGCTATTGCTTCAAGTTTATTCCTGCACTGTCTTCTCAATGGGTTCAGCTAATTCTTTCGAGTGTGCTCTTGCTGTATTCACTTTCTATTTTTTCTTCATAACAAATCAGAAGCCTCTCATGGTCCAACTATTGAAACTTGTATTTAGCTGGTTACTACAAACATGGAAAATTAGTGATGGTTATTGCTCACTGGTCAGAATGTTTCATTCCACCAGAGCTACAATCTTGAAGAACAGAACAAAGTGACAGAAGCTTTTAAAGGATCTGCTTCATTGAAGGCAATGAGTAACAAAACTTGAGAAGGGCCATATCAGACATGGAGAAACTTCTAATGATCTGGATCGAAGATCAGACACTAAAGCATTATCCCTCTGGGCATCATGACGATCATGGCCAGAGTACAGTTTTTTTGCGATGTTGAAAGAAAAAGCTGGACTAGACTACAATTTTGAATTTACTGTGATCTCTGGATGGTTTAAATGACTCAAGAATTATCATTCATTGCATAATGCGAAAGTGCATAATGTGAGTGGTGAGTTTGTGAGTGCTAATGTGAAGAAAGCTAAAGAATTTTTGGAAACTAGATAAGCTAATTGTAGAGGAAAACTACTTGCCAGAGTGAATATTCAACATAGAGTAAACCTCCTTATTCTGGAAATGAACACCGTCCATAAGGAGGCAATGTCAAGGCCAGGTTTCAAGGCTTTTAAGGACAGAGTAAGTCTAGCTTGGAGGAAATGTTGCAGGCTACAAATTGAAACCCTTTGTGATCTGGCAGTGAGAATCCCAGGGCCTTCGAGCACATCAGTAAGCACTCATTGCCAGTGTATGTCAGTCAAGGATGACTCAGCTCTTCAAAGATGCCCTTCTGTATTATTATGGAAGCAAAATGGAGAAGTACCGTTTAGAGAATAACCTACATTTCAAGAGTTTGCTTATTATTGTAGATGTTCCTGGATATCCTTTTTTTACTGGTAATCTTCATCCCAATATCAAAGTGGTGTTTCTCCCTCCAAACACCACCTCTTTGATTCAATCAGTGAATTAAGGAGTTAGAACAGCTTTTAAGTCCTATTACCTGAAGACATTTGCCCAGGCTATTGCCACAACTGAAGAAGACACTGAGAAGAGACTGATGCAATTCTAAAAAGATTAAATCTATGACTACATCAAGAACCTTGCTTGGGCTTGGAGATGTTGTTACCAAGCAGTACATGAATGGCATCTGGAAGAAAACACTCAAGAGAACATGACTTCAAAGGATTTGCCAAGACTGAGAAGGTTGTAAAAAATGAAGGTTGTGGTTGAGATGGCAAACAACTTTAACCAGAGTGTGGATGAAGATGACACTGAGGTACTCCCACAGGTGGCTCCTGAGGAATTGACTATGAGAAGATGTTGTAATTAGAACAGAAACGCATAGCTGAAGAGGCAAGAGAAAAGAAAACTACAGAAGACAAAGAATCCCACAAAAAAAAATCACAGTGAAGGGTTTAGCAGAAGCTTTTGCAGACCTCAATAGGATCCTTAAAGTCTAAACACATGAATCCCAATGATTTTCATTAATAGACATGTTTATGGTACATTATCTGCTTACAAACAAATCTGATTTAAAAAAAAAAAAACAACTCGGCAAATCACCAGACATGTTTCTGAAAAGAGTGACACCTCCTCAGGAAGAGCCTCTGACAGGTACTTCAGGAGAGATTCCAGAAGAAGGCAGTTATCATAGGAGATGGCAGCTCCATGGGTGTCATTGCCCCTGAAGACCTTCCAGTAGAACAAGCTGTAGAGATGGAAGACAGTGGTATTGATGATGCTGACTCTGTGTGTATACCTAGGCTAATGTGAGTGTTCACTTTGACAAACTAGAAAACAGCTTATAGAGGAAGGATATAAAGAAAGTATTTTTGTACAGCTGTACGATGTGTGTTTTAAGCCAAGTATTATTACAAGAGCAAAATATTAAAAAGTTTACAAAATAAAAAGTCACAAGTAAGCTAATTTATTATTGGAGAAAAAAATTTAAATAAATATAGCATAGCCTAAGTGTACAATGTTTATAAAGTCTGCAGTAGTGTACAGACACGTCCTAGGCCTTCACATTCACTCATCACTCACTCACTGACTCATCCACAGCACTTTCCAGTACTGCAAGCTCCATTATGGTAAGTGCCCTATAAGGTGTACCATTTTTTATCTTTTATACCATGTTTTTACTGTACATTTTCTATGTTTAGATCTGTTTAGATCTGCTTAGATACACAAATATTTACCACTGTGTTACTACTGCCTACAGTAATCAGTACAGTAGTAACATGCCATACACATTTGCAGCCTAGTAGCAATAGGCTATATCATACAGCCTAGGTGTGTAGTGAGCTAGATCACCTAGGTTTGTGGAACCACTCTATGATGTTCACACAATGACAAAATCATTTATGATGCATTTCTCAGAATGTATACTCATTGTTAAGCGGCGTGTATCTGTAATTGTTAGCATTTGAATTTTAAAAATTAAAAAAATATTTTGATGAAAAAACAACAAAAGCATTCTCTTGACAAAAAAATGCACAAGTTTTAATCACATATCATCAAACATAACTGAAAACATACTGAAGAAATGCATTCAGTGTCAACTAACAGGAAACACCCACAGTCTTCCTGACGTGTGGAAGGTTTTCTCACATGGAAGGACTGGGTCAAGACAATGTAGTAGAGAAACCCCCATGTTATTCTTTTTGACGGCACCACTGTAGACGTCACAGTGAATCAGGAGGGTGGACTCACTAGCACTATTAACAACATAAAGTATTTCCTGTACAAATTAGACCTTACACAAATATAACCTAAAGAAAGGAATCAGACAATGCTCCTAAGAAGAAAAGACTGATTTAGTTTTCTGGTAAACCCAAGAGGGCTACAAAAAACTCCATGCTGATGAGCCCTTGATGTGAATCTTGTGAAGACACTGGTGGAAATCTACACCTCTCAGAAATTAGTATCAAACTGTAATCACATGCAAGTGAGGCTATCAATGAATTCTAACATGGACCCTGAAGGGCACGGATCCTGGAAAATCTAGATCCTAACATTACCCCCAGGGGAATATCTCCAGCTCTAGATTTTGTTGCCCTGTCACAGGGCTCTTCCTAAAGTCTATGCAGCAACTAACAGTCAGCAAAGAAAAAGCAAAGGCCTAAATATAAAAATAGTAATTCACATAACACTATATTCTTTCATAAACTTGCCATACAAAAAAACTATTACAACTGTTTATACATATGGAAAATGGACAAAGGCTCTTATACCTGTTATTTAAAAAAGGAGCTTTGTCATAAGAAAGATTGAATATATATAATAAACTACAGATCTGTCACAAGGCCAGTAGGAAAATCCCAACACAAACCACCGTGTCAAATTTCAAGAGCCCCTTAACACAAAACAAATAAGACATTATAAAAAAAAAATTCAACCTAACTGAATTTTAGAAATGTACTTCAATTCACCTATGGATCCAATGGGCTTCAAAATATAACTAAAAAAATATTATTAACTGTTTTAAGAGAGAAGCACTACCTATTAATCTTAGGTATTATTGTTGAAGATGACTTGCAGAATCTCACTTCAATATTCATTTCTGAAAGTAATTAGTAGAAATTCACATTCGAAGGATGTACTTTAAAATAGAGACCTGATAAACAATATATTTAACACTTTATTAACAACTCTTCCATGTTGAAAGTTTTCTGGACCATTACAGGTGGATTAATTTCTATCAAGTTTTCTCATGTTACTTACATTTATATTTCTTTTTGGTGAAAGTTTACATGTAAGGATGTGAGTCGCTGATGGCATTCTCACAGTATACATTCGAGATGTTTTCCCCAGTGAGCTATTAATGCCTTTGAAAGGAACTGGGATGACTAAAGTCTCTCCATATTCTTTACATGTATATGATGTCTCTCCATTGTGCACTCTCGTGTCTTCCAATGGTTGTGATGAAGGCTTTACAATGTTTGCATTCATAGATTTTTCTCTCCAGTGTGAGTTCTTTATATATTTAAAAATCTAGATAAGAAATAAAAGCTCTATGACATTGCTTACATTCATAGAGTTTCTTTCCAGTGTCATTTCTTTTGCATCTTCAAAAACTTTGATAACATCTGCTTTCCCAAATCTTACATTCATTGGGCTTCTCTCATATATGTTTTTTGTGTGTGTGTATGTGTTTATAAGAAACTATAATCTGTAGGCTTTACTGCATTGTTTATATTCATAGGGTTTCTCTCCAGTATGCAGTCTCATGTGTATTTTTAACCTGTTTACAAGGAAAGGCTCTCTCACATTCCCGGCATTCACAAGGTTTCTCTTCAATATAAACTCTTTTGTGTGTTACAAAGGACTTTATGTGTGTAATGTTTGTAGGCTTTACTACATTATTTACATTCATGGGTTTCTCTTCAGTATGAATTACTTTGTGTCTTTTTAAGTAAGTACAATTTCTGTAGTCCTTACCACATTGTTTGCATTCATAAAGTTTCTCTTCAGTATGACTTCTTTTATGTTTCTGGAAGGAACTATAACATCTATAAGCTTTACCGCATTATTTACAGTCATAGGGTTTCTCTCCACTGTGTACTCTCACGTGTACTTTTAAGGCTTGGTGATAGGAGAAGGCTCGCCCACATTCCTTGCATTCATAGGGTCTCTCTCCAGTATGAATTCTTTCATGTGATTGTAAGCAAGAGTAATAATTGAAGGCTTTACCACATTCTTTACATTCATAGGGTTTCTCCACAGTGTGACTCCTTTCATGTATCTGAAATGAATTGGGAGAAATGAATGGTTTCTCACATTCCTTACATTTATAAGGTCCATCTCCTGTGTGAATAATCATATGTACTCGAAGGCTGGAGAGCTCACCAAAGGCCTTCTGACATTCCTTACATTCATAAAGTTTCTCCCCAGTGTGAGTTCTTTCATGTTTTCGATGAGAACTGGGACAACTGAGAGCTTTTCCACACTGTTTACATTCATGCCGTTTCTCTCCTGTATGTGTTCTCTCATGTGTTTGAAAAGTATAATTATATCTAAAGGCTTTACCACACTGTTTACATGCATAGGGTTTCTCTCCGGTGTGCAGTCTCATGTGTACCTTTAAGGTTTGGTTATGGAAGAAGGATTTTCCACATTCCTTGCACTCATAGTGTTTATCTCCAGTATGAATTACTTTGTGTCTTTTTAAGGAACTATAATTTCTGTAGGCCTTACCACATTGCTTACATTCACAGAGCTTCTCTACAGTGTGACTTCTTTTATGTTGTTGGAAGGAACCATAACACCTGTAGGCTTTACCACATTGTTTACATTCATAGGGTTTCTCTCTGGTGTGTAGTCTCATGTGTACTTTTAAGCTTTGGCGATGAGAGAAGGCTTTCCCACATTCCTTGCATTTGTAGGGTTTCTCTCCAGTGTGACTCCTTTCATGTATCCAAAATGAACTGGGAGACAAAAATGCTTTGTCACATTCCTTACATTTATAAGGTCCTTCTCCAGTGTGAGTGAGCATGTGTACTTGAAGGCCTGTCAGATCACCAAAGACCTTCCTACATCCCTTGCATTCATAAAGTTTCTCCTCAGTCTGAGTTCTTTCATGTTTTCGATGAGAATCGGGACAACTGAGGACTTTATTACATTGCTTACATTCATACTGTTTCTCTCTTGTGAGAGTCGTTTTGTGTGTTTCTAAGAAACTGTTATCTGCATAGCCTTTCCCACATTCTTTATAGTTTTTCTCTCCATGATGATTTCCTTCATTTTGACCAAAAAATTGGAGACAACTGAAGACTTTATCACGTTTCTTAAATTTACATGGTTTATCTCTGTGTTTGTGATGTTTGTGTCCAGTGTGACATTTCATGTGCTTATGAAGCGATGAATGATGCAGAAAAACATTTCCACATGAACCGCATTCGTGTGGTTTTACTCCAGTAATTTTCTTATTCAGATTCATATTTGGAATAAAGATGAAGTTTTCTCCACATTGATTACCCTCTTTAATTTCGAAGAGTCTCCCTACCATATATCTTCTGTAAAAAATAAGAAGTACAGCATTAATGATTTCTTTATTATCAATTTTACATTAGTTAGTAGGTTATTTAAACTACCTTTTAAAAATTTATATCAAAAGTGTACATTTTTTGCCTTGTCTGAATTGTTTAAAGTTGAATATAAGGAATGCTCTATAAGAAGACTTCACCCTTGCTATTATCAAAACAATAATATTCATATGTAAAATTTATTGATACCATTTTGAAGTGAACTATTTTGAAGATACTATTTTGACACTGACTAGCTAATGTCACACATTAAAAAAGTAAACTTTGGTAAAAATTTTCTAAAAATAACTAAATTTAAAGCAAAGGTTCTTGGTTTTATTCCCTTCTTTTTAGACTTTATAACACAACGGGATTATCACATGAGCCACTACTTTGTATTGTGAGTGTGACTCACCGTAGTATTCTCCTGTGGTTTTTGTACTGATCTTCAATGTCATGATCTTTCCATTTTTTTCCTAAAATGCAGACTGGGAAAAAAAATCCAAAATATTAGAAATTAGAGAAAAACTATTAGATTCTAGGTTGATTTTTAGCTGTTGCCATATCTAGTTAATTTATCAACATCTTAACTTTCCACATCTCAAAACTTGGAAAAATGTCGATGAGTGTAAAACACTTGTTCTCTAATAGACATTCTCTGTCATCCTTACCAACTGAGGCCAAGTTCCTGGAGGTTTCCCGCATCACATCTCTATACAGTTTCTTTTGTGAAGAATCCAGTAAGGCCCACTCCTCCAAGGTGAAGTTCACAGCCACATCCTCAATGGCCACTGATTCCTAAAACATCCAATATATGTGTACAGTAGGATGTGTGAAAATGACAATATTTTTATAAAAGTCACATATGATTCTGTCAATCCCAAACACTTATTCTATAACTGGTCATCTGAAACTTACTCCCTGTCTACATTTACTGCCTCATAAATTAATAGCATCATGAACATATGGAAATTATTTACACACTTTTATACTGTGGTCATATTACATCTTATTTCTCTCTAATGGCAGGGTCCATAGCATGTTGGAAAATAAAATGACAGAAATGCTATATGTAATTAAATAAATATTATTTTAAGACCATCAGTACCTTGTGAGAAAAACTCTTTCTTCTCCTTATTACCTACCATTTTCAGCACTTCATGAGGCAGAGGATCAAATCTATATAAAATTTAATCAATAAAAACAAAGTGAAGAACTAAAAGCTTTTTCTTCCATTCCCATAACCACAAATGAAAGTCCAGGAAAGCAGTGGAAATCCAACTTCTAATAAATTCCAGCTGACTATATTGTCTATAAAGTACCCCAGGTCTTTAGAAATAGATGCAGTTGGTGGAATAAAATACTCTTGCAGGGAAGTATTGTTTTTTAACTTCTGCGATATTCATTATGGGCTATTTTTCCTTTTTCTCTTTGATATGATGGGCTAGGAAGTTAATTAAAACAGACTTCAGACACAAAGAAAAAGGCATGAAAAATTATACCACAAAATCCCTATATTCCTGTGCCTCAGGGCTGCTTAGAGCCAAATTTCTGGCACATATACGCACACACAGTAACAAATATGCCAGAAAAGCTCTTTATTGCACGAAAACACTGTGCCACGTGACCTTGAGGAACAAGTTGAGAGTTGCCGATTGCAGCTGCATTCACTGAAAATCACAATGGTTTGATGGTAAATATGCCCATGAATATAACAAACATGAAGGCCTCAGCAATGCTTTCCTTCAAAAGAACATAAAATCTTTATTCTCATATTTACAAGAGGAAGTATTTCCCAACTGGCATAGAGGCTGCCCTCCCAAGTTCTTTAATTCCCAAGTTCCCTGGTGGAGTAAAGGAGCATGATATCTTGACCCCTCAGCACACAAATTCCTTAGCTGATGACACCACACACAGCCAAAAGTGTATGAAAGGGTTTATTATGTACATAACTGAGCTGTCTGTGGAAAAAGCAGGCAGGCCTCTCCAGTAATCCTGAAATGGCTTGAGAGAGCAAGGAAAGATGCCTGGATTTTTTGTAAAATTGAGGTTAGGGGGTGGGTTAGGGTGAGGGTTCACACACAGTAGTAAGAGCTCACCAGGACTGAATCTCTTGCCACCTACAAAGGAAGGAGCATCAAGGCGCTCTTATCATTTTATGTAGATCTAGGTCAAAGGGGAATGAGAAGGGATGAAACTATAAAGCTGTCATCTGCGAATCATCAATAACTGGGCCAGAGAACTCTGGCTTCCAGTTCAGTATCTGAGAAACTTAAAAGCTGTCATTCCCAAGCCTATAGAAAAAAGCAAACACCACCACCACCACCACCACCACCGTCATCATCACCATCATTGTCGTCGTCATCACCACCACTACCACCACCACTACCACCACCACCAACAAACCCCTGAAATAAACAACTCTTCTTAGATCCATCAGAACACTGAGGTCACAGGCAAACCACTCTCTCCAGAACTGGGAAAGAAAAATGAAAATTGGCATTTTAAAATATGCCCCAAATGTTGTCCTCAACAAGGCCTATACTGAAAACAGTCTATTTCACCTGAGGCTAGTGCAAGGATAAAAAAGGAACTAACAAGACAGAATACAATATCCATGAACTGTAGAACAATGACAGAAGGTTGAAATACACATGATGGGAAGACCCAAAGGAATAGACAGGCAGAAAAGAAACAAAAAATAACTGAAGTAATAATCATTAAGATTTTCCAAAAATTAATCATAGATAGCAAACTGTAGATTGAATAAGCACAGAAAACACTAAATATGAGGGGGAAAAGCATACTATGTTTATTATATTCAAACTAGAAAAAATTTAGAGACAAAGAGACTTTTTAGAAGACAGAGGAGAAAGTATACCTTGGTTATAGAAAAAAGGTTAGAATTAAGTAAGATTTCTTTTTAGAAATCATGCAAGCTAAAAGAGAGTGGAGTAAAATATTTAAAGTTTTAAAATGAAAAAAAAATACTCTCCTAGTTTAAAAAACAAAGCTGGTCCTTTGAAAAAATTAACTCAGTAAAATTGATAAAAATCTAATCAAGATACCTAAAAAGACAGAAATTACTAATATCAGAATTAATAGACTACTAAAGGAACATTAAAAAGGACTTGATACAATCCAACATCCATTATATTAAAAAATTGGTAATAGAGGGGCTTGATCTCCTCTTGAGAAAGAACAGCAACAGGACACCTGTAGTTGACATCATACTCAATGGTGAGAAACTAAAAAGTTTTCTGGTAAGATCAGGAACACAGCAAGGAGAGTTCCTCTCACCATTCCCATTCAACACTGTAGTGGAAACCTTAGCATATATTAAGGATAGCGAATAAATGGTACATGGATTGGGAAGCAAGAAATAAAACTTGTCTTTGTCCCCTATGACATGACTGTGTAAAACATCTGAAAGAACCCATAACAGAGATGATGCCTGGAGTTAAGAAGAGTAGAGCCAGGCTGAAAGACACACAAGTCAACTGCTTTCCATCTACCCTCACAAAAAAAAAAGTCAACCAATAGTTGACGAAGGAGTAAATGCAATTCAATTGAAAAATAAAGTCTTTTAAATAAATAGTGCTAGATATACTGGATACACACATACACACACACACACACACACACACACACACACACATGAAGATAAGCACAGACCTTAATCTTTTTACAAAAATTAACTCAAAATAGATCACAGGGAAAAACTAGAAGATAACATATAAGAAAATATAGGTGATCTTGTTTTTAATGATGAATTTTTAGATAAGACTCTCAAAAAATCCATAAAAGGAAAAATAATAAGTATCAGTTAATTAAAATGAAAAACTCATGCTCTGTAAAAGTATTAAGAGAATGAAAATAAAAAGATACAGCCTAGGAGAAAATATTTTGTAAAAATACTTATCTGATAAATGACTGCTAACCAAAACATCCAAACAACTCTTAAACCTCAGCAATAAACTAAATAAAAATGAGCAAAAACCTGAACAGACAACTCATCAAAGAAAAATATAGTTGAGAAATAATACAAAAACATGCTCAACACAGGTCCTTAGTTATTACAAATAAAACAAAAATATCACTACAAATGCTGAAAATTTAAAACACTCAGGACACCAGGCACTGGTGCAGATGTGAAGCTGCAAGTAACCCTCATTCACTGCTGGCGGGGATAGAATGTGGCACGTCTGTATTGGAGAGAGGGACTTTTTATCAAAACTAAATATACCCTCACTATATATAGTAAGATCCAGCAATCATGCTCCTTGGTATACCTAAATGTATCGAAACTTTATGTTTACACAAAAACCTGTACATGAATGTTTGTAGGCCCTTTATTCCTAATTGGCAAGATTTAGAGTTAAGCAAGAAGTCCTTCAAGAGGCAAAGAGATAAACAATCGGGGGTAAATCCATACGATGAAATACTATTCAGTAATAGCAAGAAATGAGGTATCAAGCCATGAAAACACATGAAGAACCTTAAAAGTACTGTGCTACTAGAAGCCAATCTCACAAGGCTACACACTGTATGATTCCAAGTATAGGACATTCTAGAAAAGATAGAACCATGAGCCAATAAAAAGTCCTCTGGTTGTGAAGGATTTGAGGTTGGAGAGAGGCACAAAACAACAGGAGGGGCATAAGGAATTTTTAGGGACATGAAACTATATGACATAGAAATAGAAGATACACGTCATTAAATATCTGTCCAAACCCACAGATCTTATCATCAACACTAATGAAAATTACACTTTACTGCATCAATATTGGCTGAGTGATTTTAACAAAGGTACCACAGTCATACAAGATGTAAAAAATAGTGCAAACTGTGTGGATGCACTGGAGTTACATGAGAACTCTGTGTTCTCAGATCACCTCTTCTGTAAACCTAAAAGTGTTCTAAAAAATGTATTAAAAAAAAAAGATGCAGACAAACTCATTACATTTCAGCCCTGATAACTGACTGATAAATGAAATAGGCCCAGGTATCATTCAACTGATGGGACCTTATGTCAATAAGCCAGTGCGGTGCCCTATGAGCCTGTGACCAGTACAAGAGGAGAAGCTTCCACAGAATGTCTCGTGGGAGAGCGGGGTGTTCTGTGTTCTGAGAAGCACCGTGGTTACCACCAGCAGAGTCTGGAAGCCCAAGGCGGGTCAGTGGTTTCCTGGTGAGTCTGGTTTGGGGGAGCTTGTTGTCCTGGGCTACAGACAAGTGTTACCTAGATCTATCCCTAAAAGAAACCTATTTAGGAAGCACTTCGGGTGTCTTAGTCAAGACAACCCCAGAGTTCTTTTACCACAAAGAGGAAGCTCAGACAACAGTCCAAGAGCCTGTGAACATAGGCAGGTGCGGACAACTGTGGGCCAGCGGTAAGATGACTGCTGGATGTCTGGGGAGCTGTGTGACCCTGTGTGATAAAGGCTTGGTCCTTTATCAGGAATGTCCCAACAGAGGGATGAAGAGCCGCAGCTCTCCACTGCGCTCCCCCACATACGAGTGTGTGTGTTCCTCCTGAGAGTTTGCCCTCCCCAGGGCTGGGCGCTCACTGAATTCCTAGGCACTCCTGAGCCAACTCTCTATCTTGGGGAATGGTGACCTGTTCCAACACAGCATCTTTCAATGGACTGAATAGAGAAGGGGCCACCTTCCTACAGGTGGCATAAGCCATAAGGCCAAGATTTGGCTCCATCATGTCACATGGACATATCAGCAGGCATCCCTACCTGGTGGGGGGTACCACTTCCCAGGCCAAAGGTATAATGGTCAACTCGGCAGAGGGTACATGCTTAGCGTTTATGAGAGTCTCTATTTCCAAGAGAGCCCAGTATGTGATAATGCAGTGCTAATGGCATACAGTGTGAGGACTAAGGCCGGTCTTGCATTAGAAGCCTGTGGACAACTTACGGCTATCATAGGCAACACCAAGAAGTTAGATAAGGTCACTGAAGCCTCTTCAGTGAAGGTGACTCTGAGGACACTAACAGGTGTGCCTGTTGTATGGCAATTTAAACAGTCTAGAGCCTTCTGTGGTAAAGGTGCCTCAAGGTGGGCCAATTTGCATGTAACAACATAAACGGGCCCAAAGTAAAATCTGTAAACAAGGAATATGTTGCCTCTGGAACACCAAAAGAATCTAGCAGATGTGGTTGCTGAGAGGGACTGGGGCTATTTGCGTCAGATAAGAGCAGCTGTCTGAAAGAACTTTAAGGAACTTAACCAAGTACGACATCTGCATGTTACGTGAGGATCAACGGCCCATCCACTTTTTTGCAAGCTCCTTTTTTCACTGTTTGTTCTGAATGAATGTGAAACAAATGTCCTTGGAGGAGGATATCATTAGTGTCATGTCACATCTGTGCTCTTGGAGCAAAGTGGATCCAGCTCAGATCCTGCCTGCAGAGACTGTGTGCAGCGGCAGTGGTGCTGAGATTCCCTGAGGGGAACCAGGTAAATGTATCTCATGTCCCTTCAGAGATGGCCAAGTGCAGCTGAGAGGCTGTTGACATAGGGACTGAAGAGACCAGACTTACCTAAATCTGTGATCGCAGAATGTGGACCAGTTGCCAAGTGGATATGGTCAGTAATTTCCACAATGGGACTAGGGCTTTACTTGCCGCAATCACAACCTCAAGCTTGCGGTAACCCATTGGGAGGTGTCATTCATTCTTTCCAGGTTCAAGAACAGACCAAATAAGGCTACTAAAAGGAGAAGCACTGGGGATAAACACTGCTTCCTAAATAAGTTTCTTATAGGGATTTTCAATAATTCAGGGCCCTGTTTAATTGATACTGGGCCATATTAACTAATTTTATTGGGAGGTTAAAGTCCGTGGAACCTGACATTCATCACAAGAATAAATGTGGGTAAGAAACATGCATTTGCATGGCTTGCTTTTACATAAAGAAATACTAACAAGATAATCAAAAAGTGATCGAAGCCACTCATTTTGTCAAGTCAATTTGGAAGTAGTGACGACTTAATTTTAATTTCTGAATCATGAGTTCAGAGCTTTCCAATTCACCAAGGGATATTTTAGGACAATGGGTGATATGACTATGAGGAATTTAGGCAAGGTGAGAGTTCTGCTGATTAACATGAAGTATACTTATTTTTTCTCCGTATTCAGAAATTCCCCTAAGATGGTGAGATAAGTTGCTTAAATTTAGTAGGATCCCCAGGTATACCTGTAAGTTGACACTCAGTTTGATTAATTACATGAAGTTTTGTGAATTAGTGCATGAGAGATATTAATTCAAACCTATGATGCCAGAAGATCGAAGGCTAAGCAGACATCTTTCATTTTTGTTACGTAAATCCCCTTAGTATATTTTGGATTTGCAAATGGGTCAAATTGTGGACCTTTGTTTTAGGACCTTTTTCCTCTTCTTCCCTCCCTCCTGTCTTTCCCATTTTGTATTTTAGGTCACTAGATAAAGGCGGGAGGTATCCTGTCTAACCTGATATTCATTAAATGTACTCCTCCAGAAGGCATCACATGATTGCCGTCAGGTTACAAGCCTCCTCCATGACCACTGGTTGCTTAACAGAGTTAAGTACCCTGGATTTAAAGTGGTTTAAACTAATCCCTTGGCTGTGCCACAAGGAGGCCATGGGTGCTGTCCCCCATAACTTGAGGATCAAGATCTGTGTTAAACTAGAGGTAGGAGCAGTAGCAGCAGAGTTACTTAAGGGTCCCAGTGAGCCCTCTGGTCGTAGGAGAGCGGAATCAGCCCACTCTCTGAAAAACTGTTCCTGATGGAGTGACCGCCTGATGGTCTATCTCCCTTCACTCACTGGCTACAATCATCCTTGTACACCCAAAGCTCCCTCTTATGTTGGGAGGTCCCATCTCAGTCGCATCTTCACTCTAAACACACAGTAGGATTCCAGCCAGATAGTGACCCAAGACCAATTTAAGAAGGGCCCCAATCCCATACTCCTGCTCACCAAGAATGAGAAATGTCTACAACTGTCAACTTGCAGTCCTCGGTATGCAGACTACAGGCTCGGTGGGTCCACAACACAACACGGAGCAGCACAGCCCACAGGAAGGCTCCCCAGCAAGCAGGGGCCTCCAGGTCCTCACCAGCCTGACAGATAAGAAGCACTGGGGTGGGGAAAGGGAGGGTGAGGCTTCAGTTTTCAATAGACAAACATCAAATATGTGGAGCCTGTCACTCATGACAACAATGAACATGGGTAAGAAAAAATAAGCAGTCTTGCTAGCTTGCTTTTATATGAAGACACACTAACAGGATGAGCAAGAAGTGATCAAAACTGGTTACTTGAGGGTGGATGAAGTTAGAGCACAAATGTGGAGATGGAGATTCAGTCAGGGAGTCTTCTTAGAAATATTTTTAACCTTCTCATTCATGATTTATTTAAAATGAGAGAAATTCATGTACACTATATTTTCCTATACTTAATGTTTTTTATTGACTTTGCTTTTTAAAATTAATTTTAACTTTTTTACACAGGAAACTACTCCAAGATTTAATCCTTTAGACATTAAGGAATATAAAATCAGAGACCATAAAATACTCACAAATCTCTTTCTAACTAAAAAGACAGGGGAATAACAGTTTATCCCTCCACTATATATCACACTGGGAATATTTTTCAGGAATGAGTAGCATAGCATAATGTATTAGGAGTTTGCAATTAAGCCCTGAAAAGGACCAGGAATTACAAAGATTTACATAAGTTTTGAGTCGTTTTCCTCATACCAATTTAAAAAAGAAATTCACTTGCTTTTTCCTCACAGACATTAAAATAATTTAGGAATAGTATAGTCTTTTAATGGCAAAGTAGTCTAGGGAGAGGCATAATCATGACCAAAACTGGAAAAAGCACCCATCTCACATCTGAGTTCCACAATTTTTTTGCCTTATATTGTATATCTCAACCAACTTAGCCCAGGTGCTAATGGACACTAGAATCAAAGGCCTGCAATATTCGACAAAGAAATCCAAGCAAAGAAACAAATATTGGAATCAAAAAGATACACAGCCTGCTTCCCGGCAGTTCAGAAGGAAACCCACATTTGGAAAGGTAAATGTAATTCCAAACTTGTGGGTCTAGACACCCCTGGCTGAGACGGAACTCCTCCAGTGGGTCAGTCCCTGGGGAAGGAGGGTGAGATGCCTGAGCAACTCCAGGAATGAACTCTGGGAGCCCAACACCCCTCCTCCTGTAAGCAGGGAAGTGTTCCCTCCCCCAGGCTTCCATTCTCAGTGAGAAAACTCAGCCTGAGTTTGAGTTCTGACCCCAATGAACTCCCCAATTCATAAACCCTTTGTCCATGAGACAGAACATGATTGTCACAGACTTTCTCACTGTGTACAAATTATACTCTCAGTGCACCTACACTGTTGATTAAAAATTCAAAATGTCTAAAAATGTCTAGATATAAGAAACCACAACCATAACCTCTGAAGGGGTGTCACCCCTGCACCCCCCGACAAACACATGTGCACATGTACCCCAGATTTCCAGGGCTGCAGCTTCTCTCACTGTAAAGGCTCCTCCATGGTGGGTGTGAGCAGGTAGGACACCTTCATGGGGAAGCTCCCCAGGAAGAACCACAGGGCGTTCAAGAGCTTCCCTTTGCAGGAAAAGGAGTCCTTAGATTGGGTCACGAACCACAGGTCTCTATTCTGCACTGTAGTTGCTTCTGGACCATGATTGACATTTTAAATGACAAAAAATCAGTGTTTGAACAATCCAGCAAAATCACTTAAACCCAGCTTTAATGTGGAAAGGAGAAAATCATACAGCACTTTGCTAGCTCAACAAGAAAACATCAAATATTAATTCCTTTCAGAAAAAAAGAAACATTTCAGTTTACTATTATTTCCATGGCAAAAAAATTGATTTTAAATAATTAATCATACTTGAACACTTCTTGTCTGGAACTCTAAGCCTTGAAATATCATTTGAAAATACTCAGAAGGATATTTGGAAAAATGGCAGAGTGAGAGGTGTCTCCAGATCTCTCCTCTTGAAACAACAGTAAGCTGAACATCTAAAACTCAACAAAAAACACCCAAACTGCACACCAGCATGTCTGAGCATGGGATCTGCGCATAAGAGCTACCACAGGTCAGAACCCTGGGTGTTGGGCAGTGGACTGGGAGTAATAAAGAAGCTGCCTCTTGCAGCCCCTGGAGTTCCCTGCAAGAGAAGGAGGAGGAGGAGGAGGGGAGAAAGAGCGGCAAGTTCCTGCAGCCAGTTCTCTCAACATTCCTGACTTGGATAGCTGTGAGCTCCCCATGGCTGGCTGGCTGCAGGGCCCAGTCATCAGGGTAGAAAGCAGAGAAGCAGGATGGGACCACAGAGGAACAACAGCTGATTTTTGCCAGCCGCGGTTGCAAAATCGAGACTGAGACACAGCCCCCAATCCTCAACCTAGAGGGCCCCATCCCCCATAGCCTCTGAGACTGATCACTGCAGAGCCCCAGGGGAATCTAAGCAAATGCTGCCAAGATTATCACTGACACTGACAGGAACTAAAACTGAGGTTAGCGACTGTGATTAAATATCTACAAGAAAATTTAAAAAGCGTTATTAAGACTTTATACAAAGAAAGGATCCAAGAGGCTTAGACACCACCTACTGGAAACCAAAAGAAAAGTGATACTTTGCAATAGGCTAAAGAGAGGCCTTTATATAATAAATCTTCTTTCTGGAAAAACGGCAGAATACACTTCCATTAATACCCAGGCGGAGAAATAGTCCATTAAACACCATGAACAACCAAGGTGACAAGGCATCTCAGAAAGAAAGAGAAAAACTCCAAAAAATAAGCTTATAGACATAGAAATATGTGACATAAATGACAGAGAATTCAGAATGGTACTTCTAAAAAAACTCAGTGAGATCCCAAACAACTTAAATCAACAATTTCTGGAATTGAAAAACAACTAGATGAGCAGAGCAAGGAGACTGAAACACTCAAAAAGAACAGAACAGATCTTCTGGAGATAAACAACAACAACAACAACAACAACATTGCAAAAGTTGAAAAATGAAATGACAAGCTTGGGAAATAGAGTCAACCAAGTGGAGGAAAGGATCAGTGATATAGAAGACAGAAATCCAGAAATAAATCAGAAGGAAAAAGAGAGAAACCAAAGAATGAAAAATAATGAAAGAGAACTTCAAGAACTAGCTGATACCATCAGGAGAGGAAACATAAGAATAATGGGCATTATCGAAGGTGAGGAAAAGGAACAGGGATTAGAAAGCATTTTCAGACAAACAGTTGAAAAGGATTTCCCAAATCTAAGGAATGAGCTAGAGCTTGGAATTCAAGAAGTCAACAGAACACCCAATTATCTCAAGCCAAAAAGGCCATCACCAAGACACTTTGTATTAAAATTATAAAAAAATCAATGACAAAGACAGAATTCTCGAGGCAACCAGGGAGAAAAAAGCCGTAACTTATAAAGGTAACTCCCCTAGATTATCCTCGGACTTCTCAGCGCAAATCTTACAAACCAGAAAGGAATGGAATCAAATATTTAAACTATTAAGTGAAAGGAACTACCAGCCTAGAATAATATATCCGGCTAAGCTCTCCTTTACATATGAAGGAGAAATTAAGACTCTTCCAGACTTTCAAAAATTGAAGGAATTCTCCACTACAAGGCCTGCACTACAGGAAATAAAGAAAGGGGTCAGCACACCTAAAACAAAATGACAAAACAAAAAACAAAAACAAAATGAAAAAAACATAATTAGGAGTAAAGTGACTACAGGCAAATAGAAGCAGTGGGGTGCAATCCTTATTAAGAACAGGGCATTATAAGCTTAAATAATACGAAGAGAATTGTTAAAACAAGATAAAAGTTCAGCATACATAGAGACAAATTGAGATAACAATGACTGGAAAGGGGAGGATTCAAAGATCCAAATTCACAAACGGGAATAGAGATAAGGCACATGCAGAAGAAAATGGATGACTGTATATATATAACTATCCTTTTCATATTCTTAATGGTAACCACACACCAAAGATTCAGAACTGAAGTGTATAACATAAAACAAGTAAATGCAAAACCCACAAAAGCCAAACTAAAGAAGGAAAAAAGAAACACAAGAATAAGGAAGCAATGGAAACACCGAGCTACCAGAAAGCAAAAGATAAAATGGCTATAAGAAGACCTCATATCTCAATAACCACCCTAAATGTAAATGGACTGAACTCACCAATAAAAAGGCATAGAGTGGCAGAATGGATCAAAAAACAAAACCCAGCCACATGCTGCCTCCAGGAGACACATCTCAGCTCCAAAGACAAATACAGACTCAAAGTGAAAGGGGGAAAATGATATTTCAAGCAAATTGGCATTCGGAGAAAAGCAGTACTAACATCAGACAAAATAGACTTCAAAATAAAAAAGGTAAAGAAAGATACTGAGGGACATTTCATAATGATAAAGGGAATCCTGCACCAAGAAGACACAACATTAATATGCTCCCACACTATTGGGAGCATATTAGTATCTATGCTCTCAATCTAGGATCCCCAAAATATGTAAAGCAATTACTAACTAAAGGGAGAAACAGACCAAAACACTATTGTAGTAGGGGACCTAAATATTCCACTGTCAGATATGGACAGATCATCCAAACAGAAAAGCAATAAGGAAACAGCATTCTTAATTGACACATTAAAACAACTGGATATAATTGACATATATAGAGCCTTTCATCCCAAAACAG
>NW_006435869.1:76701-109716 GCF_000325575.1 Pteropus alecto
ACCTAAAGCCATTTGTGACAACATGGATGGACCTCGAGATAATCATGCTAAGCGAAATAAGCCAGACAGAAAAAGCTGAAAACCACATGGTATCTCTTATATGTGGGATATAAACCTAAAGGCAACAAATGAGCAGGACAAACAGAGACTCATGGACATGGACTATAGGCTAGTGGTTACTAATGGGGTGGGGGAGGAGGAGAGAGGTAGACAGGGTAAAGGGAGTCAAATATAGGGTTTAGGGGAGGGTGAAGTGGGTAAAGGGATTCAAATATATGGTAGCTGAAGGAAACTGGACTTTGGGTGGTAAACACACAATAGAATATACAGATATCAAATGATAATGTACACCTGAAAATTATATAATTGTATTAACCACTGTTACCCAAATAAACTTAATTAAAAATTAAAAAAAAAGAAAAAGAAAATACCCAGAAGTAAAGACCAGCCCTCAGAAACTTACTATACACACCAGGGGAAAATAGTGAAATCCGAATTCTTAACAAATGAATTGGTGATACTGGAATATTTTTTTCTGAAATTCACCTTTTTTTGGTCTGCTTCAAAATATTTTATACTGTCTTTGAGCTCTCTTCATTATATTTGATCCTTATTGGAAAATAGTCACTTAAATAATAAATCTTTTCAAGGTGACAAACCAAGGGAGGGGCGGTGCTGACAGGAGAGAACATCCAGGAAAGTTTCCCAAGAGGAGCAGAAAAGGACTTCCCACCAGATGTCTGTGCCCAGGAAAGGTCCTGGAGGTCGGGCACAAGGGTTTCATGCAAAGTAGTTCAAGATGGTAATTCCATTTTCTCTCATGTAAAATATCCACAAACAAATAACACTCTTTAAAAATGAGTCATCCATGGTGCTGGAGGAAAATTAAAGTTAAACATCGGGTCTGTTTTAAATGCACCCGAAGGACAAATAGTAGATAAGGATGCTGTGAATCGGTGAGGGGAAGTTGGCTTTAAGAATTAGGGAGAGATTTGGAAATTTAGAAACTTATTGCCAGTCCCGAGAAGAACTAGGCTGCGGGGGTAGAGGAGCGACAGGGTCCTGGATTTGAGACCCTGCTTCCCAAATATTTGGAAAACTAAGGAGAAAACGGATCCCAATGAGGAGAAAGCAGAGACTGGGGGCCCCAGAGACCGCAGTTCCTCCCACGCACAAAGCCCCAGAGACTGAGTCATGACTTTGCTCCGATGACCCTCCCTGTGGTCACCGCAAAATCTCTGGGGAAGCGGGGCTGCGGGCGTAGAGCGCAATAGAAGGACAGGATACCTAGGGTCCCAGCTGCCGGCCCAGCTCCCACACTGCGTGCCGGAGAGGACCAAGGTCCCAGTGGAGCCTCCAGTGGACTCAAGTCCACAGACTGGGAGGTGACAGCGGAGAGATCGGTCTCAGCCTGTTCCACCAGCCCCTTGTTTCTGTCTCCGCACCTGGCCCCGGACTCTCACCATTTCTAGGTTTCTGGGTCCTGCTTATGACCCACACGACCAGTGCAGATCACATCGCGACAAAGACTGCGGCAAAGCCATCAGAGACTGTTAAGGGAACGCAACTCCCAATCCTAACGGAAGCCTAAGTGAGAAAGAACGGTCTTTTGCGGTGCCCCACCCACCTGCCCCAGAAGACCCCTGATTGGACAATTCACAAGGCCCACCTCCTTGTGCCTGAGTGACAGCCAGTGAGAGGGGTCGTGGCTCAGCTAAACCAGCCTCTGCTGGAGGATATGAACCTGACCCAGCCTACCACATTTGCCTTTAGACAGAAGTATTTGCTGGCCTTGATCTACTTCGATTGTTTTTGCGCAGCTATTTGTTAACACGTGGGCACAGGTGTACACAGGTAATTTCTTACTCAGTTTCCAAACAGAGCAAGTAAGTACAGAACATGAGGGTGGCCCAGGTCAAGCCACACCACACTAGAGCAAGAGGGTCTTATGTCCTCCAGGTCTAGAGTCTAGGGCTCAAGAGCTTGACATAAGGCTGGGAGGCCACTTGTGGAACGCTGGCCCTTGTTTAAATGCAGCTTCACCATCTGTGATGAGACTGGCCCCATTTTAATCTTGATCTTTGCAACCCTTGAGCCTTTCACCCATCCCTGCCCCATCCCCTCTCATTTGGTCCTTAAGAGAAAGAAGCCAGAGCACTTAGCTCTGGGAAAGTTGAACCCCACAGCCTCAGCCTAGGCTCAGGAACTCGTCTCAGTCTAACCACAGGTGTGAGATGTGTTCATTATGTCAACATAAGAAACATCCAAACCTGTAGAGAATTTTCATGGATTCATTTGGGGCAAACTGACAATTGCTGGGAAGCAAAATCTCAACAAATTAAGAAAATATTACTGAGAATGGCAGTTTCATAGCTTATTTTATACATTAGAATCAAAGGAGGAGACATAAGAAGGGTTACATGAAATCCATTTGCTTTGGGCCTTCCAAATTTAGAAAAACCGTTTACCCTTTGTATAGCTGAAACAAAGGATAGCTTTGGGACTGCTAACTCAAAAGCTGGGAGACATTACAAAGCCAATTGCCTATTCTTCAAAAACAATTCGATCCAGTAACTTTAGGCTGGCCCAGCTGCTTACGGCCACTGCCTTATTAATAGAAGAAGTTTCCAAACTTTCTTTAGGACAGCATCCTTGCTGTGTTGACAAGTGTTAACCTCCTATCAAGTACAAAGTGTATTATAGACAAAGGGGTATCAATGGTTAATGGGAGGGCGCCTATTAAAATATCAAGCCCTCTTATTAGATACTCCTAATGCCATTTTCAAGGTCTGTCAAACGCTAAACTCTGTTACTTTGGTGCTCGTTCCTCATTTAGAGATCCCTCTCCACCACTTTGTTGAGACTACAGAACGGGTTTATTCTAGCTACTTGATCTAAAAGATGAACTCTTACTCAACGCTGATGCTGAATGGTTCACAGATGAAAGTAGTTCCATAGAGGGCTCAGGAAACCTGGATATGCGACTGTAAGCTTATCAGATATCCTTGAGGCTAATGCTTCACCACCTAACACTTCTGCTCAAAAAGCCGAACTCATAACCCTAATTAGGGCATTACAATTGGGAAAGGGACTGGGACTGAATATACTGACTCAATGTATGGATTCCATGAACATGCTGCTGTTTGGAAAGAACGAGACCGCCTTACTGCAAAGAGCTCCCAATTCAACACAAAACTGACATTTTACAACTCTTGAAACAGTGAATGAACCTTGGAAAATAGAGGTCATTCACAGTAGGGGGCACCAAAAGGGGGATTCAGATGTACCAAGGGAAACAATCTTGCAGACAGAAGAGCCAAAACTGCAGAAAAAACTAATCCCTCAACCAAGTGGCCCTCATACCAGAGGCCCCAAGCCCCAACTCCATACCTAATTATACCTTGGAAGAAGCCACAGGAGCAAAACAGAGAAACCTCATTCTCGACCCATTGGGATGGTTCACAGAAAAGGAGCAATTATTCCTTCCAAAAGATGAACAATGGAAAGTTATTAAACATGTACATGAATCTTCTCATTTAGGCAGAGACTCCTTACATAAGCTAGTTTCCTGCATCTTCATTGAAAAGGGATTATTTCAAACCACTAAAGAAGTAACCAGAGCTTGTGAACTTTGCACTGGCAATTACCGCAGGGAGCCATCCCATCACCCCTCCTTTGTTAAAGCCAGTGCAGCATAGGGTCGGAGAGCCAATTTCAGCCCAAATGGAAAGGGCCCTACCAAATTTCGTTAGGTTCCCCAACTGTTGTCAAATTACAAAGCATCATCACTAGTTATTAGGGAAATGCAAATCAAAACCAAATGAGATACCATCTCACACCTGTTAGAATAGCTATAATCAACAGGACAAGTACTAACAAATGTTGGAGAGGATGTGGAGAAAAAGGAACCTTCATACATTGCTGGTGGGACTGCAAATTGGTACAGCCACTGTGGAAAACAGTATGGAAGTTCCTCAAAAAACTAAGAATTGGTCTACTATATGATCCAGCAATCTCTCTACTGGGTATTTACCCCAAAGACTTGAAAATCCATATCTGAAAAGTGATTTGCACACCGATGTTCATAGCAGCATTATTCACATTGGCCAGGATATGGAAGCAACCGAAGTGTCCAATGATAGATGATTGGCTAAAGAAGCTGTGGTACATATATACAATGGAATATTACTCAGCCATAAGAAGAGATGAAATACTGCCATTTGTGACAACCTGGATGGACCTTGAGATAATCATGCTTAGCAAAATTAGCCAGACAGAAAAAGTTGAAAATCACATGATATTACTTATATGTAGGATATAAACCTAAAAGCAACAAACGAACAGGACAAACAAACAGAGACTCACGGACATGGAGTATAGACTAGTGGTTAACATAGGGTAAGGAGGAAGGGAGATGGGGGAGGGGAGGAGGTAGACAGGGTAAAGGGGATCAAATATGTGGTGACAGAAAGAAATTTAACTATGGGAGGTGAACACACAGCGTAAATATATGTATGCTTTACTGTTAAAGTGTACAGCTAAAACTTACTGGATTTCATTAACCAATGTCACCATAAAAATAATTACAAGGCATCAACAGCTGGGTACATTTATCTCAAACTAAACCAGTTTCTTATGAGGTCACCCCACTCAGGAATTTGCCCTATCCTGCATCACACTGATGATAGATTAAGGGTGTGGGAGAAAGCAAAGTGGGGAAATTTCTGGGACTGGATATAAAGTAAGAGAGAGATACATACTTCTTTTACATTGGTGGGTATAGGGAATTAATCATTAACATTTGCAGCACATAGAGATGGATGTGGGGAACAGGTTGACACTGAAGGGCTCTGTGGTCTTGTGCTCCGGTGCCATGAGCTGTGCCCTGAGGGGTCTTGTAAAAAGGGATGACTCCAACATTCTGGAAAGGCAGCTAAATGGGAGGCAGTCAGGTGTTACAGGCCTTCATTAAGAAAAAAAACACACCGGATCACTTCTAATGCACAAACTATCATGATCCAATTTTGCTGTCTGTCTCATATTTCTGTATTTTGTATCTAGTATAGCATTTACTTATAGTTTGAGAGCACGTCATATACCTCTACAGTCTTCACAATCTGACGGTGAGATGGGTTCCCATTTACTGCTGTTGTTGTTATTATTATTATTTCAATATGGCCCATCTACTGCCCATTAGAAGAACTCAGGTGTCTTTCATTATTAATCTAATTCCTGCTAGTTGTACAATTGGGAACTGTAACTTTAAGGTTTAATCAGGACCAAAACTGTAAGAACACAACAGTGTAAATTGTAATTACCATTTAAAAATTTCCAGAGGTGAGGAGTAAAGTAAGTTTCATAAGTAAATTTCCTGTGCCTCAGCAACCATTACAGAGGGCCAACTTATATATTCGGCTTCCATCTGAATTAATATGGCTAGTAATCTTTGTTGGATTAGGGGGTAAGCATGTTTCCATAATTAAGTTCTAGCATTTACACATCAAATCTTTCTCAATATTTCTTTTCCACTAACTTTCTACAACTTCCCTTGCCCTCAGTTTGTTTCTTTTTACTTGTTCAGAAATAACCAATTTATTAGGACAAATTACTTCCTTTTAACTTCTCTCAAATACATACACATCCCTTTCCTTCCTTCTACAATAACATTCCTTCTAAATTTCAAAAAAGAAACCATGAAAAGATTATTGATAATATAAAAGTTATCTTATACACCTTCAGCAATTATTAACA
Source organism: Pteropus alecto (assembly GCF_000325575.1). Lineage (NCBI taxonomy): Eukaryota > Metazoa > Chordata > Mammalia > Chiroptera > Pteropodidae > Pteropus > Pteropus alecto. Next base: position 82,453 of record NW_006435869.1, read on the forward strand.
GGTTGAGAAGCACTTTATGGAGAGCTTTTGGCCAAGGGAAATTAAAAGCTTCTGAAAATTTACCAAGTTGAGTTTTAATTGTACCATTTGTATGTTCCACCAATCTGGAGGACTGGGATGGTAAGCACAATGAAAATGCTGTGAAATAGGCCAACTATTACAAATGGATTACGTATTTTGCCTAGTGAAATGAGTTCCTCGGTCACTATGTAATTCAGAAGGAATTCCACAATTGGAAATTTTTTTTTCCCAGTAATAATTAAACTGCCATTAAAACTATTGCTCTTCTGCAAGGGAATGCCTCAACTCAGTGAGAAAACACAAATCATAACTAAAGTATATTTGTATCCTTGAGGTGGTGGCATTTGGATAAAATCCAATTACTATACCTCAAATGGACCTAAAAGAAGTGGAAAGTGTCCTTGGGACCCATGGAGTGATTTTCCAGTGTTATATTTGGGATGGATAGAGCATCTGCTATATACTTTATGAGCTACAGTAGAAGGTTCCCAGTGATATTGTTCCCTTCAAGAAATCATCTTTTCAGAACCCCACTATTAGCTCATGTACATATTGAAGTATAGGTAAATGAGCCCCTATAGGTAAGATTGGTTTCTGACTGGGTCCAAGTCATATCTGTTTGTCGGGGTCAAATGTTCTCCCTTGTTGTTGCCATATCCTCTTCTTCTGCAGCTATCCTTTGGAACTGTAAAAGAGTCTTACTGATTTAATAGGAAGAAGAAACACTGTTAGGTCTGGATAATTTGTTTGCTTTTTGTTGCTTGTCTAGCTGCAGCGTTAGCTAAATTATTTCCTTTTGCTTTCATGCTTTAGAATCCTGGAATTTTGATAATTGCCCATTGTTTCAGTTGCTCTATGACATCTAATAATTCTGCAACCTGTTTTCCATCCTTTATGGACTGCCCCGAGGAAGTTAAGAAACCTCTCTGCTTCCACAACATTTCAGAGTTGTGAGCTATACCAAAGGCATAACAACTATCTGTGTAAATGTTGCTTATTTGATCTTTGGCCATTGATCTTTGGCTAGTTAGAGCAATTAATTCAACTTGTCGGGCAGATATTATTCAGGTAAATAAGAACCTTCAGTTATGGCCACCATGAAGGTTATTGCATATCCAGCTTGGTAATGTCCCTGTTCATCTTTCAGGTAAGATCTATCCATGAACCAAATTAAGTCAGCATTATCAAAAGGGGTTTCCTATAAATCATTCCTAGGAACAAGAAGGTGGTCAGTAACCAAAACCCAATCCTGGATATCTTTGTCCTGCATAGAAGGCAGCCAAGTTGCTGGGTTAAGACTGTTATGTCAAGTTAAAGCAATATTAGGTACAGAAAGCAGGAGTACTTCATAAGAAGCCAATTGACTGACAGAATTGGTGACTGTGATGAGAGTTCAGTAAAGATTCAACAGAATAAAAAATATAACTAAAGTAGGTCCCATAACTATTCTGTTTGTTTGCACAACATGGCTGTAGCAGAGATAGCTGTCATGCAAGGAGAGCCCCTTGGCTACTGAGTTTACTAGCTGACTGTAATATCCTAAAGGTCTACGATGATCTCTATGTTTTTGTTGTTGTTGTTGTTTTAGTTGAAACTCCTAAAGCATTTAAATTTTCATGTATAAAAAGGAAGAAAGTTTATAATTAAGGTGTCCCAAGGTGAGAGCTTTAGACAGTACTTCCTCTAGAGCTTCTTCAGCTTGTTTCCCTTTGGGGTTCCATTGAATTGGGTCAGGTCAATCTGATTTTAATAAACATATAGAGGCTGTGCCATTAATGAAAAACTTGGAACTCAATTGTGACAGTATCCAGTCAGACTCAGGAATCCTCTAAGCTGTTTGTTGTTGTTTTGTTATTTTTTTTGGTTTTAGAAGAGAAAAAGATATTATTCCTCTGAGTCTTTCAGGATTAATTGTAGCTTATCTTCAGATATTATAACCAAGGTATTTTACTTGGGGTAAACAGAATCAAAGCTTGTCCTTTGAGACCCTGTGTCCCTTTGTGGCTAGCTAATGTAAAAGGTAAATTGCATCCTCTTGGGAGTCTAATACATCCTAGAGCATAAAAGTAAATCATCCATTTATTGGATCAGGGTAGAATCTCTGGGAAATTCAATATCATTCAAATCAGCTTTTAGTATCTGAGAGAAATAGGCGGGACTCTCCATAATTCCTACAGCATCACTGTCCAAGTGATCCTCCCAGGTAGAAAGCAGAGATGCCCCCCCACCTTTTTTTTATAGAAATGCTAAAATAAGTACTACATAAATCTACCACTGAACAATATTGGCAGTCCACAGGAATAGCTGATAATAGGGTATGCGGATTTGGAAGCACAGGATGTCTGAGAATAACTATTTTTCTTATAACTCTGAGATCCAATACAGATTTCCATCTTTTTCCATTTGGCTTCTTTACTGAAGGATAAGAGAATTGCAAGGGTTCATACATGGAATTATAAGCCCCTCTCTAAAAAAGTAATCTTGTGTAATGGGTGGCTCAATTCCAGCTAATGCATAAAGGATATTGGTGACTGGAGAAGGCCCAAAGTTGCATTGGCACGTCTTGTAACAAATGTTCAATCACACAAATTTCTCCAAAGAGGAAATATGTCTTTTCAAATAGACATATGAAAAGATGCTCAAGGTCACTAATCATTAGAGACATGCAAATTGAAACCACAATGAGATATCACCTCATACCTGTCAGAATCAATAAATCAATAAATCAAAGAACAACAACTGTTGGCAAGGATGTGGAGAAAAGGGAACTCTCATACACTATTGGTGAGATTGCAATCTGGTACAGCCACTAGGGAAAACAGTCTGGAGGTTTCTCAAAAAATTAAAAATGGATATACTTTTTGACCCAGCAATTGCACTTTCTTTCTCCAAAGAAAACCAAAACGATAATTCATAAAGATCTATACACTCTTATGTTCATGGCAGCACAATTTACAATAGCCAAGATATGGAAGCAACCTAAATGCCCCTCAACATGATTAGATAAAGAAGTTATGGTTCATATACACAATGGAATATTACTCAGCCATTAAAAAATGAAATTCTACCATTTGCAATGACATGAATGGACCTAGAGGTTATTATGCTGAGTGAAATAAGTCAGACAAAGATAAATACTATATGATTTCACTTATATGTGGCATCTAAGGAACAAAAAGAACAAACTAATCAAAAACAGACTCATAAATATAGAGGACAATCTGGTGATGGGCAGAGGGGAGGGGGGTTGTGGTCTTGAAGAATGGGGTGAAGGGTTAAAGAAGTACAAATTAGTAGTTGATAGATGGTCACAGGGATGGGGAGCACGGCATAAAGAATGTAGTTAGCATTAATGTAATGGCTAGGTGGAGAGCCAGAGGAAAGAAAGAGCAATTAGGGGGATCATTTTATAAACTATATAAATTTCTAACCAATGTACTGTATCTTGACACTAATAATAAAATAAAATTTTTAAAAAATGTTCAGTTGGTCTAAAGATTAGTTTCTTCTTATGGAGGTTCTTTTAAAATCATTATTATCCCTATGGTTCAGTATCTGATTCGTTTAGTTCTAAATACATTTCATCCTTCTGGGAGAAGGATATGTGGCCATCACTGGTTTTAAGAAAGTGTGGCTGTATCAGGTGGATTGACAGGTATGACTAGTAAAAATGTATGTTTCTCGTAACATTCCGTGGCTAGAAGGGAACAGGTTCTAAATTAAAACCAGACATTGGTTGATTAGATTTCTCTGCCATTTCTACAGAAGTCTAGTTGGAGAGAGAGGGTAACTTAGCTGAGTGGGGTTAAGAACAGATAAAGTGGTCCCAATATCTACAAGGACCTCAGTAGTTTCTCGTTTTATGGTAATTTCAATTTCTCCTAAAGTATTAGTAAGGAGAAGGGGGAGTGCCCTCTTATAGTCCTTGGAGCTGCCTTAAGCTTGCTTCTGTTCCTTTTTTCTAAATCCTTTTTCCATTGTCTACAATCTTTAAAGTGACCTGACATTTTACAATAAAAGCAGATTCTTCTACAGGTGTTTCCCTGTGAACCTTATTTAGTAATTCTGTTGCTTTGCTCTCAGAAACCAGTGGGTGTATTAATTGGAATAGGTCAGTATAGCCAGGATTATACATTCTAACATTAAATCAAATTCCTTTGAGAACCCATCAGGATCCTGGAGTGGGTCGGGGATTCTTTAGTAGATTCCTTAGTTCTCTTCTAGTCCAAGGAACATATACTCAATCTCTGGTTCCCCTCCGCTTGAGACCAGGTTTTCTCCAAAGGGAGCTGCCAGAATTTCTGATTTCTTTTTCTGTAGTTTTTCTTGGTCTGGTTTTCTATTCTGAGTGTCCTCTACGTCAGTGATGTGATGGAGGAGGTATAGAAGAGATGGGAGGAGGAGGAAAGGAGAGGAAAGTCAGGCGACAAAGTGAAGGGTATAGCAAGCAATTGGAAAAGCAGGAAAAATGGGATGCTGGCATCAAGCAGCTTCAGAAGTCTTCTTTCATTCAGAGACAGTCTTTAAAATTCTTCTCATTAACTTTCTGAAGAGCAGAAAGTTTCTCTGTGCTCTATTTTGGAGACTTCTCTTTGCCAATGGAGGTAAGCCTCCTATTCATTTAGTTTGATTTTAAAATGGGCTCTTTTATTTCCTATTGCACATGCAAAAAACCCCGAAAAACTAATTTAGGTGTCAAAACGGCTCCGTTTCAGTCATCTTAGGTTGATATCACTTCAAATTAAATCTTCCCATTTCTGTAAGTGCTGGCAAGTAAAGGCTCCTTAGGAATTATTCATCTGCAGGAGTATTCATGGTAGCTGGGGGATCGTCAGCCATGGAGGTGCAATTTCCCATGTTAATTTTAGTTTTCATTTGAGATTTGCAGTCTACGTATATTGTGTGGTGAGTTGAAGTGTGTTACTTGTGGGTTGAGCTCCAAGGGGCTGTCACCGCCTGAGTCGCATTATTGGTTTCTCTCCCCAGCTGTCTAATACAACTGTGAGGACTTGGAGTGCTAGGTAATCAGCCTTTGTGTGCACAACTTTAGATGAATCAATTATTTAATTATAATCGTGTTGGAATTCTCCATGGGGCCACTGTTCATTTTGAGAGATACCCTTAAACACCTCCACATAGATTCTTAGTCACCTAAGAATACCCAAAATTCAAGCTGGAGGTGGGGAGTATATGCCCTTTAATTTTGGAGCTGGATGAGTTCAGACTCTCATTTATCTAGCAATAGGTTTGGTTCAGATTCTCAGTGAGTACTTCCAATTGAAAAGCTGATTTTAAAAACCTGCTAACTGCAAATTGGTACAGCCACTATGGAAAACAGTAGGGAGTTGCCACAAAAAACTAAGAATTGATATACGATATGATCCAGCAATCCCTATACTGGATATTTGCTCCAAAGACTTGAAAACCCATATCCGAAAAGACATTTGCACACCGATGTTAATAGCAGCATTATTCATGGTGGCCAGGACATGGAAGCAACTGAATTGTCCTACAACAGATGATTGGCTAAAGAAGCTGTGGTACATATATACAATGGAATATTACACAGCCATAAGAAAAGATGAAATACTGCCATTTGCGACAACCTGGATGGACCTCGAGATAATCATGCTAAGCAAAATAAGCCAGACAGAAAATGTTGAAAACCACATGATATCACTTATATGTAAGATATAAACCTAAAAGCAACAAACAGAGACTCATGGACATGAACAATAGACTAGTGGTTATCGGAGGGTGGGGGGAGGTAGACGGGGTAAAAGGGGTCAAATATGTGGTGACGGAAAAAAATCTAACTATGGACGGTGAACACAAAAAATCCATGAGTGTATATATATATATATATTGAATTGTATACCTGAAACTTAGTATCACCTCTGGCCCCGGACAGTGAGGAACCCACACCTGGTATTTTATGATGCCCCTTGGCACTGGCTTTACTGTCTAGTTCATATATTTCCATATATATATGTGTATATATATATATCTATATATATACACATATATATATATGTATATGTGTATATATGTCTTACTGTTGAATTGTATACCTGAAACTTACTGGATTTTATTAACCAATGTCACCATAATAAAAATAAATAAAACAAACAAATAAATAACCAGCCATTCATTTTTTTTTTTCTCCTGTTCCTGAGTTATCTCAGCTCTAGTCCTTAGCCTGGATTATCTCAAACCTTAATCTTTAGTACCACCTTGAGGATTTTTAAAAACAACTCAAAGTCAGGGCCTCCTACCTTAAGACAGAGAGGTCCAGAATTTCAAGAAAAACTCACCCAAGTTCACCTGCTGCAAAGCAGGGAGCCAGTGGGGCTCAATGGGCCCCCGCTGATACCTGGCACCAGGTCCTGCATCTGCAGAGTGGTTCTGGGTGGGCTTCTTTAAAATCGTGTTGATGCTGCTAAGTAAGTGCTGGTATAAGAAACATCCAAACTGTAGAGAATTTTCATGAGTTCATTTGAGGCAAACTGACGACAATTGCCGGGAAGCAAAATCTCAATGGATTAAGAAAATGCTCCCAAGAATGACAGTTTTGCAGCTTATTCTATATTAGAATTAAAGGAGAAGACATAAGGAGGGTAACATGAAATCCATTCATGGTAGATTAAGGGGGTGAAAGAAAGCAAAGTGGGGAAATCTCTGAGATTAGATAAAAAGTAAAAGAGAGACACACAGTTCTCTTACATTGGTGGGTACAGAAGTTAATAATTAATATTTACAGCACATAGAGATGGTATGTGGGGAACAAGATAATAATGAGGGGTTCTGTGGTCTCAAGCTCTGGTGCGCCCTAAGGGGTCCAGAAAAAAGGAATTACTATGACATTCCAAGGTGCAAAAAAACAATAGACAGACATACGTAAGGTAAAGATTGACCTTTTTCAGGAAGCTACAAGCCCAGGATGTGACTACCTATCATGACCCACTTTTTAGTTAGGCATTCTTATGTTCGGACCATCCTATGTGGGAAAAAGATAGGGTTGCAACCCAGAGTATACAGACATAGCAAGCCACATGCTCTCTCTGGTCTGCATGCCAAGATGGAGGGGTATTTATAGAAATGAAGTTTGTGGAAGGGGAAGTAAGAACCATGGAGCTTTATTATAGAGTTCTTCCTGTAGGGTTCTCACGTGTAAGGTTCTCGCAGTTAAGCAGAGCATGAGAACTTTCATAAACCTTAGCTCCTCCCATAGACCTTCCTTACTGATCATGTTAGCTTTAAGTTCCATTTCATCATTATCATTCACCCCTTTTGATCGAGATCTTTCTCTGAAAACATTGCTCATCAACAGTCAGGTCTTTTAACTTCAGCAGCCTTTTGTCCCTCAATTTCAGGAAGGACCTCATCTGCACGTCATCTCTCACATCAGAGGGAAAGTGCATGGATTGGGAACAGCTCTGTCCAGGGTCATCAGGCAACAGGTGTGGAGCTTAATATACAAGAACTCAAACCAGAATTAGAACAACATAACGACCCAGTCTAGATGAATTTAAACCAGTAGCTCAAATCTGTAGATAATGAAGCAAAGACCATCATCTTAGATCAAAGTTCTTGATGACAGATTCAATAATCAGAAAAGTTTCAACATTTTACAATAGCTTAGAAGATATAAACAAAGGCATGTTTCTTCCAAGGAAAAGAGAAAAATGAAGTAAGACTAGATAGTAAGAAAAGAGTTGCACAGGCCGGATTCAGTCATTTTGGCAATTCGTTTCCTTCTGAGGTCACCTACTTCGATTTGTGACAGCTTTAATTTCAGGTCATCAGACTGTGTGCAGGTCATCAGTCACAGTCAGGGTTTGGAAACTTATTTAGGTGTGACACATGAATCCAAGAGTCTACTCCCTGCGGTTTAGTGCAACCGGAGTTGGTCAACAGTATTTGGTAAGGACCCTCCCAGCACGGCTGTGTTACTGGCAATCAGCTGTCTGCATCGTGGGAATCAAGGGCTGGGTCCTTGGATTCCCCACAAAAGATTTGTGTAGAGGTTTGAGGCTCGGAGAAGAAAGAACGGAAGAAAAGTAGCAAATAGAAGTGATTTATTAAGTAATGCAAGTAAAGGACACCTAAAAAAAAAAAAAAAAAAAAAATCCAAGCCGGTAGCTTGATAAAAATCGAGAGCACTGAGAAATTGGAGTTCTGAGTTTTCATGGGCCATAGTTTCTTTGTTCTCCTTCTAGCCTCCTACCTTGAAAGGCACGAATTCCCGGCTTCTCTCTCTGAACTGCCTACTCTTGGGCAGGGCATGCGCAGTATGTGCCCATAGATGGGAAGTCACCTGTGTTGTGGGGACTTTGGGGATAGGCACATGCTCAGTTAACTTATTTTGTCCATACCAGTCCAGCGCCCCCAGAATAAGGTCATATAACGGTCATCTGCAGTTAACTGACTGTGGGCGAGCATGGCAGAGGCGGGGAGGGAGTGGGAGCGCAGGGGAGGACGGCCCCGGCGCAGCCAGGTACCTGCCTGTCAGTCTAGTTTGGATATATGTTTAATTATGATATCCTGTTGTGTACATACTTCTGCTGAGCGGTCTCAGAGCCTCATTAACCCTTTATTGTACCTCTCCTGTTCATATCTACCAATCTATCTACCTTGTCAACTGGAGGGAATCCTTTTTGAGGTGTTTTTTTTTTCCGGTAAACAAAATCTTCCGGTTTTAGAGTATGGATTTCGAGTTTTCATTTCCCTGGAGTGCACTGTGAAGAGACTGTCCTACCAAAGCATGATTATTTTCAGTAGAAGCAATTAGCCTTTATGATATTGAAGCCTGTTTTTACCAACTGTGGGTTAAAAGAAGCAGGAGCCAAATGCATGGGACTTCCTATAATTATCTCAAAAAGTGAAAGCTTATGAGCCCCCAGAGGGCTAGACCTGAGATTTAAAAGGACTAATAGCAATGTTTTTGTCCAAGGTATTTGAAGAGTTTCTACAAATGTTGCCAATTGCGTCTTAATAATACTATTAGTACATCCAACTAAACCTGGAGACAGGACAGTGAGCACAGTGAAAATGTCGTAGGACAGGCCCAACAGCACAGACTCGTTGGAGCAGCTGACCAGTGAAGTGGGTCCTCCATCACTGTGCAGCTGGAGAGGAGTTCCCCAAGTGGGAGTAATCTTCTCTAGCAGGACTTCAGCACTGGAGAAGCTTTAGCTTGTCTGCAAGGGAAAGCTTCAGCCCAGTGTGAAAGCATACACATGACTAGAACATATTTGTGACCATGAGATGGGAGAAGCTGTATGAAATCTATTTGCCAAACCTCAGATGGTCTGTTAGGCAACTTAAAATGTCCAGAGGCAGTGCAAAAAGGCTTCCTTGGGTTGTACTTTGGACAGGTAGGATACTTAAGGTTGGCACTTTGTGGCCTTGTTAATATCCCCCCTACCAGAACTGATTCATGAATGCTGTCATTTTGTCAGTGGACCAATGGTTTAATGTATGTACAGTAGTCAGGAAAGGAAATTTAGAGTTTCTGGTAGGACGGGGTTATATAGTCCAAACCAGGGCTTTCTCTTCTTATCAAACCAGCAATTGTTGGATTTCGATCTTGCTTTTCTTTTTCTGAAGCCAATTACTGACCTTCTTTGGCCAGTTTTTCTAAGTTATCAACTGGGTAAACATCCCTTTGGACCATGACAGTGGTTTGACAGCTGCTGATGCCTTGAAGGGCAATATCTTTAGCAGAAAACACCAGCAGGTAATATCCTTTAGCTTCCAGGGAGTCAAGTTTAGAATGTCCTGGGATCTTAATAATAGCTAAAGCATTGGGTAAAAGTATAATATTCAATAATTCCTGAACACATGGACCATTTTAAATTTTGTCTCCATTGGAGGTAAGGAAACTACGCTGCTTCCATAACGTCCCCAAATCATGAGCTACTCCAAATGCATATCTACTGTCAGTATAAATGTTGACAGTCTTACCCTTTGCTAAAACGCAAGCCCGAATGAGGGTATATAATTCAGCCTGCGGTGCCAAAGTAGCCAAAGGCAAAGATGCCGCCTTGCTGACTTTAAAAGGAGGATACAATCGTATAATCAGCACAGTATTTATCATTTTCATTTTTTAAGTACAAACCATTTGTAAACCACGAGAAATCAGCTTTACCTAGAGGACTCTCCTGCAAATCATCACAAGGAGTCATGAGGTGCTTCGCTGGTCTCAGAAGGGAGAAGAGTAGCTGGATTAAGGTAATAACAAAGTGAAAGAGTTACAGGCGAAGCAGTTAACAAGAATTTTATAGGAAATAGCCATCTTTGACGACGGAAAGATGCTGAGCATGTAAGAATTCAGGAAAGCTTCTACTGCATAAGGTACAACGATGGTTACAGGGTTCCCAGAACAATTTTCTCTGTGGCCTTAACCAAGAGGGTAGTAGCAGCAATGGTTTTAGGACAAAGAGGGGTATCCCTGAGCCACAGGGTACAATTGCTGGCTATAGTATCCTAGAGGTCTATTGTGATCCCCGTGTTTTTGGGTGAGTATCCCAAGGGCATTGCCTTCCTTTTCATGCACAAGGAAAAGGGAGGCCTGGTAGTCAGGAGGCCCAAGAGCAGGTAGATTTATCAGACTCTCCTTTAAGGCTTTAATGGCTCTGTCATCCTGTTCTTCCCATAAAATTGGATCAAGACTGTGATTCTTTAGTAAGACAGAGAGGTTTTGCTGTAAGAGACTTGGGATCCAATTTCAGCAATAGCCAATTAGCCCAAGAAAACCTAGCAACTGGTGCTTAGTTTGAGGCCTTAGGAAACTTAGGACACTGTGAAGCCTACCTGGATCCAGGTGTGGTCCTTGTTCTGATATCAGAGGTCCCAAATAGCAAACCTGAGTTTGTATAAACTGTAATGTTTCTTTAGAGACTATATGTTCCTTTAAGGCCAAAGGTCCTAACAGGTGGATGGTATCTTCCTGCGAGGAGACCTGAGAAGAAGAACAGCGGGGTAAATCATCCATGCAATAAAGTAGAACTTTTGAGAAAAGTTGTATCATCCCAATCAGTGTTCAGAGTTTGTGAGAAATGAAGGGCTTTCAGTAAAATCTTAATGCATTTCTGTCCAGGTAAATGTAATAGCCCGCTGAAATGTGAAAGGGTTAAAGAATAATTAAAACCTGAAACTGGACAAAGGAAGTCTATAACTTAGGCCTAGTTTCTGGAACCCCTAACCACATTCTGTTAATCATGAAACTTGTAACAATGAGCTCATACGCTAACTGCCAATTTTAGCCTGTGTAACCCTGCTTGCTTGCGTGGCATGAAAAATAATCAATTGTATATAAGCTGAAAATTACCGTTTGGCCATCGCCCATGGGAACACTGGCTATTGCCCATGGGAACATAGGCAATCACCCATAGGAACATAACATTCTAACACAAGCTTTCTGCTTCTGTCCTCCCCGCTTGCACACCTGACCAGTGGGTTGACAGGTAGTGAATAGGAGAAAGATGGACCTTTGTGTTTAAGACAGAATGAGGAATGGGATTTGAGGCTTAAAAACCTTGTATCTTGGCATTTCGGGGCTGCTCCTTTGCAAGGACAGCCGCCGGCTAATAAACTGTCTCCTGGTTAAGAGCACTCAAGTTGGGTCTGGTTATTCTGGACACAACAGTAAATTGTTTTCCTTCCCAAGTGAAGGCAAAACAGTATTAGCTAGCTTCATCACCTGGGACACTAAATAATGCACTACATTATTCAATTACCGGAGAGAATTTACTTCCAGTTGGGATGGAGGCTAGCAGTGTAAGAGGGTCAGGGACAGCAGGGTGTCGAGGGAAAACAATGTGGTTTATTGCTCTAAGGTCCTGGGCAAACTTCCACCCTCGTCCCTTTAGTTGTCTCACAGGTAAAATAGGAGTGTTATAGGGACTAGTGAAAGGAATAATAAAGCCCTGAGTTATGTCATCTACTATTATTGGCTTAAATCGTGAAAGACCTCTTTACTTATAGGATATTGATTAATTCTGGGAAAAGATTTTGAAGGATCGATTTGAACCTTAATAGGAGGTGCGCTGTGGATTCTGCCAATATCAGTTAAAGATTTTGCCCATAAAGAAGGTGTCAGAAGCTGGTGGTTGCTCCACCCACCCAGACACACTGCTTCACCTGAGTTCCCATGGGGCTGGAAGCTTCTGAAACACCAGGGGAGACAAGTCTTATCTCTTGTGCAAAATCAGGACATTTTCTGGTCACACAGGGTTGACAACACAAGAATGACAACCCTCAGAATGTCACAAGCCTTAGTCACCAGCCCTTTCATTTTAGGCACAAAGCTCCCTCCACTCTTGAGTATAAAATTGAGCTGCCTGGGTGGGAAGCAGTTCTAGAAACAGCCCTTTATGGTGAGTCAGCTTGGCCTTGGGCAGATTCCTGTTCCCAGGAGGCTCCTTGCCCCTCACATATCAGTAGTTGTGAATAGATTGATGGGAGAAACTATGGCCTAACTTCACTTACCAGAACCATCTAAGTCTCCACTCGGTCTGCAGCTGAAACACTTCTTTAGAAAGATTTTTTTTAAGGATTTTTTAAAGGATGTTCTATCTTCTAAAATGATAGCCCAGTGCATGGTTTCCAATTCCAGTAAAAGGCAGAAATTATAGGGGAAACAACAATGGGTAGAGCCCTTTAGAAGAGGGGTCCATCCACTGCTCCTTTGCAGGCCTCCAGACCCTGTCCCTGATAGAAATGCTATGGCTTGCTCATGGTGGGGCTGGAGACACCAGTGCAATTATTCCAGCCTCGATCCAGCCTCCAGGCACCTAAGAGAGGGACTCCTTAAATGGGGACCAAAACTGTTTCTCCCCTCCAGCTCTCTCAGATACACAAACTGTTGGGTTATTCAGCAGAGAGAAAGGGATTCAGCGATCTAGAGTTTTTCAACAATAGGTCAAATATGTAATAGAAGTGTAATAAGAAAAAAAATTTTTTTTTTGAGTATTTACTATATGCTTGGTACTGTACTAAGCATTTTATATATGACCTTATTTAATCCACACACCAAGCTTGGGGTGTGGATTTAGTATCCTAATTTTACAAAATGAAAGTAAAATGAGGCTTGGAAAGTTTTCATTAACAAGGCCACACAGCTAGTAAGTATTGAATTCAGGAGTCCAGTACAGTACAACTACAAAGCCTGAGTTTTGAACTACAATATCATATTGGCTCTTAACATCCAGATGTAAAAATATCACACCAAACTCTCTCTCTGTGAGTGAGAGAAAAAATACACATCATGGATCAGAGCCTCCTGAATCCGTGATGCTGAGAGGCCTCAGGAGGTAGGGCTCCCTGGCAGCCTCCCTGGCAGCCTCCCCACCTCCAAGGATTGGACCTGTGAGGCCACTGGGTATATGACTCTGGGTGAACCTTATATGGGCAGGACTCTTCTCAGCAGTCCTTAGTCCCCAGTTTCACTTGATTCAGGGACTGTGTGTCCTCAGAAGAGTCATGGCACCTCCCAGGGCTTCCTCAAGGCCAGGATAAAAGTAGCAGGCTTGGTAATACTCCCTACTAGCAGCCCCACCAACCACCCCAGTCCCTCCAGCCCCGCCAGCCCTGAGGGAATGTCCCAGGGATTGGGCAAGACTGCTTAGAGGGAGCTTGAAGTTCCTCAGAAAGATTCTAAATCACCAAAGGGTGCTACTTTTCATTATTTCAGAAACCGAGAAGTTTTGTCTCCCAAGCCATCACTCTGGTACTATTCGCCACCAAGTAATTTCACTAAAGACGAGCTCAGAAATAAATTTTTTAAAAAGGTCATTAAAAGTTTCATTACAGTGATTATATTTAAATAAAATCCCTTTGAAATTTTATTCTTTACACTTTTTTTTTCATCAAATGTTTGGGACTGTTTGATAAATTAAGTGAAATTTCACTTCAGGATTGTGTTGATTTTTAACTGCCAAATAAATGAGATATTCATTTTCATTCTTCTTATCCAAAGTGAACATCAAATTAAAGTGTGGAGAAAAGAAATTATGATGGTTTTCTCCTTTTCTTCAACATCATTGTATAAGGCTTTTTAAAAAATAATAAATAAATGAATAAAAAGAAGATGGCAGTTGGTCCAATAAAGACAATTGATCAGTGCTCCCAAACTCAGCTACTGTACCATCAAAAACAGAACAAATAAAAGATGTTGAAAGGCCACTTAATTCACCTAATCGACCATTCTGAAAGTTATGATCAATATCTAACATTATTTCTCCCTTTTTGGGTAAAGGATATTCAAGCATGATACACCTCTAGGAAGACTCAGCCTAATGAGTGAGTAGGGGCAGAAGAACTAAGGAGAAAAGAATGTGTATCTCAAGGGGCCTAAGCAAAAAGGATGAGGTTCAGAGATATGTTGAGTTTACTAGGAATCCCTACTATCTGACTGTGTTATTTCTCTGAGGCAGGGCTATCTTATGACAGCAGCATTGAGCACCAAGGGAGCAGCGCCAGTGTCAGTGAAAATGGAAAGTTTCCATACCCAGAAGGGGGAATGACTGCCTTATATCTGGGCTGTGATAGGGTGGTTCCAAAGGCTTCGTAGGTTATTGGCAAGTGAGGTTATTTTGATTGATACTTGGCTGCTATATAACTTGTGCCTAGTATACATGTACTTACCCAGAATTCAGTCTGTTACAATTAAATTCATGAACTTCCAGGCATAAACGTAGTATTATAATGAAGCTTAAATTGTAGGCAAATTAGGTAGTACCTTCTGCAAAGGCATCAGTAGCCAGATTAGGCCAGCTAAGACTATAACCCTCTTTTTCTCTGTCTCTGAGGGTGCAGAAGGAATTCTCTAATTACCAATAGAGTGTTCTTTTGGTGGTCTCTAGGCTGGGGCCCTATTGCTTTGTTCCCCTTGTTGCTCATGTATGACTAGCTACCTAACAAGACCCCCGCTTGAGAAACAAGCCAAGGCCAGGAGACAAGATAGATGACCTTGGGCCACCTCCTCCTGTCTAGGTGGCATAGGAAACAGACCAAGATCTGGAGGTGGGCTGGATAGCCTTGGGACAGCCCCAACCCCAAGAAAACAAAAGCCCAAAAAGTTCAGTGCATACTCTCTTTCTGAGTTGTCTGCACTTTTCTCTTAATTTATTTAGCATTAAAAGAACGTATACTTTCCTGCTTGCTCTTTGTTGTGTCCTTAAATTCTTTCTTGTGACATAAGACAAGAACCTGGTCACCGGAGCTCTGGGGTCGGGGACCCTCTTTGTGCTCCCACCCTGTAGGGCTCTCCTGCATCATTCCCATGTGGCGGTTCTCATCCAGTGTTGAGCATTGCCTTCGACAACTAACATATGAAGTAGCTGATATAAATTAGAATGCCCAGGCTGATAGGCCTGCACAATATTATCAAATTCCTCAGCAAACTTATAGGATCCTTAGTTACCTTAGGAAATTCCTTTACAGTGGTTCATAACTCATATTTAGTCAGGGGATATATGAAACTTAGGGTCTGTTAGGACTCACAGAGGGTTTAATCTTAAGTGGAAAAGTACTGATAAGTTCAGAGGAAGAAAAAAATTGGAGAGGATTCAAGGGAAAATGGCACCGGAGGCAGAACTAAGGTAGAAGGCAAGATGGCCTTGAAGGTGGAGCTTGAGGCTAAGGGGTTGGGGGAGAAGTGCTTGGGCAAGCTGGAGGAGAAGCCTGAGGCAGTCTGCATAGAAGAATAGGGTGGACCTGAAAGTGGATCCTGAGACATGGAGCAGAGGAAGAAGGGCAAGACAGTGCTGCAGAGGAAGAACACATGGCTTCTGAGGGCATTTGCTCTCTTTAAATTTTCACTAGCCTCTGTTAATTTTAAGATTTTATTTCACAAAGAGGCAACTTTCAGATTTTTGGTCTCATTTGGTAGCCTAAAAATACAATTCGAAAAAGGCCTTCTGCTCAGTTTTACCAATTTTAACACTATTATTGTCCAGTACAGACTTAGGAAAATGAAGTTGGGAATCTCAAAAGTTTCCCAGAGTGGCCAATGATTTTCTGAATTACTTTTAGTCAGATCTGTCTATTTAGTTAAATATGAGCATGAAAAATGCCTGGAACTTTTAACCGTGTACTTGGCTGGCATTGCTGGTGGAGGAGGGACAATCTTAAAATAATTAAATAGCTGAGATCCCATTTTTCAGAGACTTTTCTCTACAACAAAGGGCCTGAAACAATTTACAACAGCTCGAGCAACCTGCAGTCAGACATCAGCCAGCCTCACTCTAGAATAGTCATCCTAGAGGGCTAGGCGGAAGGCTAAGAGCCAGTTCTAGAAAAATAACCAACCTTGGGAAGTCCAGTTAGAGGCTGGGTTGGGTGGCACTCCTCTCAATGAAAGGATACAGTCTAACATTGGTCCAAACTAATTTCAGTAGAAATAACCCCCGTCCACAAAGATATCTTTAGGTGAAAGCCAGTTTTGTCTCAAAGGACAACCTGTTTTTGAAGAAATCAGGCTGACGTGCCAAATTGAGTACACACAGACAACAGTGAGTCAAACAAGCAAGGCTTTTTTAACACACGCACACACAAAAATAAACCCTCTGAGCAATTCCTGAATAAAACCCAGAAGGCCTCAAAACGCAAAAAGCAAAAGCTCAATTTCAATAGAAAACTCACCCTAAGCTTTCATATTGGAGAGCAAGCCACGAACCCAAGTGGCTCCATACGGGGTACTAGAACCTGGTGCCCCACCTGTCCTGAAGCTGTCGCGGTTGTTCTTTCCTGGAATCCCCAATGAGCCCTTAAAATGTCAACTGAAAAATAATATCGACTAGGTGTTTTGTTACCAAAAAGGATTTATTCAGGAAAAAGAAAAGGTTGCAACCTAGAGCACACAGACATGGCAAGCCACATGCACACTCTGGCCTGCTTGCCAAGGTGGAGGGGTATTTATAGATGGAAGAAAGAAATTCATGGAAGGGGAAATTAAAACCATGTCATCTCTGGGGTCACCGGAGCTCTGATGTGAAATCTGGCGTCGCCCCAGCGGTGTAGGAGAGGAGGAGGAGGATGGTGGACAGTGGTGTTGTGCGTTTTCCCTCACTTCTTCCCCACCGACAGAGCAAAGAATTACAGGTTGGAGGGATTTAGAAAAAGTGAGATTTACATTTTAGAAGGATTTGGGCCACGCTAGGAAAGACTGTAGCCCTGCGGAATTTAGGAGGTAAAGTGATAAAACAGTATGCTCCAAAGGGAGGAGTGGGTTTTCAGCAAGGAGAACTGTAACAACACAGAAATAGGAAGGTCTATTTATATTTGGGCCATGATGAGAGGTCCTAGGTGATCTGTATATGAGCTCACCTTGACTGACAGTTGGCTGTATTATAACGCTTTGCCTGCTACACATGTGCTTACCCAGAATTCAGTCTGTTATATTTAGATTCATGAACTTCTAGGCATAGTCACGATACTATAATGATGGTATAATAAGGTTGAAGTTATGGGTGGTAATTTCTGCGCATGCGTTTGTAGCTGGTTTAGCCAGCAGCTTTTATGGTCTTTGTGCTCTAGGATTTGGAGTAATTTATAACCCTAAAAGGAAGGTATTTCTGGGAGGTGCCTAAGGAAGGCCTTCAAGGGAAGTTTCTATGATTACGGAGCTGGGCCTTCACTCCTGTTGCTCATGCCTGACTACCTAACACATGGACCTTTTTTTTTTAAAATAAAAATTTCTATTAAAACAAAGCTAATATACAATATTGTATTCGTTTTAGGTGTACACCATAATTGTTCCATACTTTATTATAAATAGAATTCTTCCTGTAGGAGTCTCAAGATTAGGTAAAGCTAGAGAACTTCCATAAGCCCTAGTTCCTCCTGTAGACCCTCCAGACTGACTGTGCTTGCTGAAAGTTTGTTCATCATTATCAATGTACACTATATCGTATACTTGAAATTCGCTAAGAGAGTGGATTAAACTCTCAACACACACACACACACACACACACACACACACACACACACACACACACACACAGAGTAACTATGTGAGGTGATGGATGTGTTAATTAAACTCAAACTCTAATATTCCTAAGAAATTGGATTGCAAAATCCTTTGACATTGTGTTTTGTTTGGGGAATTAATGCTCAGAGACTGGAACTGCCTTTGCCAATAGTTATTTAACACAGGTTCTCTGTGGGAATTATAATAGTTATATTAGGTAGTGAGGTGGACCTGAGCAACTGGAGAATAAAAGCCCTTCCCAAAGATCTCCCTTAGGACCTCGCTGGTTATAAATCACCCCCCTACATTCTGAGACACAAAGGAGTGAAAAGCCATAAAATAGCCACTGGTTTGGTCTGACCAAGAGCGTCTGTGCCATTAATACTACTGTAATCTCTCTATAACTTTAGCTTTGTTGTGCCATCATTATAATATCATATATGTGCCTGGAATTTCATGAATCTAATTATAACACTGAATTCTGGGTAACCACAGTAGGCAAAGGGTTATATAACAGCTAAATGTCAATCAAAATGACCTCACATGGCAATCATCTAGCACTACCCCTGTAAACACACATCCAGAAGCCAATATAAGACCTACGTCCTGAGTTCCATGAGGCTGCAGTCTCCTTTAGTACAGCCCATCTCTCTCTTGAAACATACTTTAATGAATCTTACTTTTCCTAAGTCTTGCTACTCTGTAAATCTTCACTGCATGGGTGGAAAGAACTGAGGACCCTTAGCGCCACCGCCACCGGGGAAAATGAGGGATTTTAGATTGCCCCAATGGTAACAGTTACACAAGCCAGTAGCATCCAGGTTAATGTCTCTTAATAAGTCAATAAAGAAGTAACAAATGCCACACCGATGACAGATTAATTACACTATTGTTCCATGCGGGGGAGATGAAAGAAATAAAATCCAAGCTTAGTTGAGATTTACCTTTTCTATGAGTTGGTTTTCAGGAAAGAAGGCTTAGCCAATCTGAGCTGAGTTGCCAATGCAAAATAAAAGTCTCCCGTTGTGAGAGCATGTTGCTAGGGAAGGACTGCGCTGATGTTAACACGCAGGATGATCTTCCAGGGGCCACTGCAGGGTTTGCACCTTTACCATGGCAGGAGCTAATGCCCGAAGGACTTTAGAGAGCTATTTAGATCAGTAAAGAGCAGCCTTGCCTAGAACGAACATTTTCGGATGATCCTTACAAATGTTCTGTATTTAGAGCCTCAATGTCCCCTTGCCATAGATGCTTCTTCATATGTTCCTATTGATAAGCTCCAAGCAGGGACCTTCAGCAGCTGGGCAACTAAGTGCTTACTAACAACCGCAGATGTTGAGTTACAACATCCTGATGTAGTTTCTTCATACCAAAATGACTTTACTTATAAAACCACTTTATTCTTAGATCAAAACAACTTCACTCTTAGAAACAACTTTGTCACAAACAAGTATAGTTGAAATCATATCAAATCAATACGCGACACATTGCAAAGTTCTGAATACACTTATTTATTTCAACAGTTTTATTAAGATATAATGCACATACCAATAGGGCAGGTAGATAGGTAGATATGAGGTGGAGGGCGAAGGACAATAAGAAGTTACCGAGGCCCCAAGACCGCTTTAGCAGTAAAATTTACATAATATGAAATTGTAGTTAAACACAAGATATCTGGCAGCTTCAGGTGACTCCCTCATTTTCCCATGGTCAGTTAACTACGGATGACAACTATATGAACTTACTCTGGGGGCGCTCAACTGGTATGGGCAAAATTAGTTAACTGAGCATGCACCTATCCCCAAAATCCCCACAGTGCAGGCATATGACTTCCCGTTTACTGGGCATCCACTGCGCATGCCCAGGCAGGGAGTGGCGGTTTAGAGGGAGGAGCTGGGAATTCACCCATTCCAGGTGGAACAGATGGAGAACAAAGAAACCGTATTGCTTACATAAACTACTGACCCTCAGCTTCTCTGGGCATTTGATTCTCTGTCGAAGTGCCTGCTTAGATTTTCTCCCAAGTGTACTTTGCCTGCTTTACTTAATAAAATCACTTCTGCTTGTTACTCTTTGTCTAGTCTTTCTCCTCTGAGCGACAGACTTCCACGCAAATCTTTTGTGGGGGATCCAAGCACCGAGCATTTTTCAGCATTTTTTAAGTGTGTCCATCGAGTAGGAATAAGGATGTTGACATTGTAAAACTAATCTCCAGGACTATTTCTGAAGCTCTGGACCAAGCAGAAGAGTTTCAAAGGGGAGAAAGGGGAGGTGGAATTGAGAGAGAAGTCTGTTTCTTTAGTCATAGATAACTCTTTTCACATCAGACTTTTTGAGTGCCAGCAGTTGGTCATAGCTACCTTAGACACATTCTCTCCTTCTGCAAAACAAACTCATAAATTCTCCTGGAGACCCTGAAGTTATGTCCTTGGGCTTGACAAAGAAACAGCACGTCAGCAACACAATATTATACCGTGAGAACAGAAGCAGTTGAGCAAGAAGAGCGGCTGTCATGTGAACAAAGGCCTAATTAAGAATTAAATTATTTAATTCTAGCTGCCAAAATATGAGAGCCTCAGCTACATTCTCATTTATTTATATATTTCTTAGTTTCCTTCGACCACATTTTTTTTAGTTTTCAAAGTATTCCTTTGTCCTTTGGGTTTAGTTTGCTCTTTTTCTAGTTCCTTGAGGTATAACTTTAGGTTGTTGATTTCATATATTTCTTTCTTAATGCAAGAGTTTATTACTACAAACTTCCTTTTTTCTATTCCTTGTGCTACATACAAGTGTCCTTTTATATTTTTCTCCGGTGTGTTTGGGCATCCCTAGAAACTCATAAGCAGAGACTGGATCTAGCAGCTCTGTTTTAATCTACTGTTTTTATACTGGAGCCCTGGTGATATGATCATCAGTTATTTGGGTGGGAAAATGTTCTCTTATGTTTTGATTAAACCTGTCATGTTTTCTGGAACAGAATCTCTGGACTATGAACTTCAGAACAGCTTATTATTTCTTCCCTTTTGTCAGAGAGGAAACCCGAAGGGTCTGATTATTGTCTGAAGGCTCTTTCCACAATCAGAGCAGGTTTAGGCAAATCATTTTCTTTGATGGATGGCCTATATTACAGAAAACAGAATGCTTTATGTGTGTATTGAAATGTTTTCCCTGGTTTTTTGCCTAAAGCATGATACAAATTCTTTTCCAGTTTCATGGTGAGCAGCTATTTGCACTCCTGTAGAAAAAAATTCATGAATTTTGTGACGTTCTCTAAGTCTGGACTCTCTCTAAAGCTTTTAACTATCCAGTTAGTACAATTTGTGTCTATCCAGAAAATTAATCATTAACAGTTTTTGGTTTTAGAAGTTGCTGGCTCCAGAATTTTCTCCTCTAGGAAAGTAGTAATTATCTTCACCTGTCTCTCATTTTGGGAATATTGATTTGCCATGTGATCTCGAATCTCTCCTTGTATCTTAGAAGGGTTGTTTTTGAGGTTCAGTTTTTTTCTGTAATGAAGATAAGAATGATCACTCAGAGCTCTTTACGTATTGGAACAGAAACCATCCATTCAGTTGTGTTACTCTATATTTTTCCCTTGTGAGACAAAAGAATCAATCATCACTTATTGATTCTACTGCTAGAGCCCAAGTGAGTGGCCCCTGGTGTGCTGTGTACTTCCAGGTCTTGTAAGTAATAAATCTGTACCTTTTCAAAGTTTCCTGATGGTTATTACTGAGTATTGGTTATTTGGGAGCATTGGTTTGCCATGTGATCTCACAAGGGCGTCTTGCAATTATAATAACCACAAGGGCTGGTCCAGCCACAACATTGGTTATTAATAGGCTGATCCCAGTACAAAACGTACCCTGAAGACTTTCCACTGTTTAACTTCTGTTATATCCTTGTCCTTTTGGGAGCAGAATTAACACCAACTAAAATGCGATTGGATGTCAAGACTGAAGTTGCCACATGTATCAATTGAACAAAATGTTTATTACTCAAATGTACTTTCAAAGGAGAGTAGGACAAGGGTAAGTTGGTTCAGGTGGCTTGTGCAAAGGTGAATGGGGTGACCTTTTAAGATGTGTAAGAATGGAGCTGAGAGTTTTCAAGGTTTGACCCTCCTACCCACAGACTCAAAAAGGGACATTTGTCAACTTTCCTAACTTCCTTATCCATTCTGAGCCAGGCAGGGTGAGCATGTATCTAAAGCTGATTAAGGGTCAAATATCAAAAAGGAGGTCAGTGTCTTATTAATGATGACTGAATGATAACACAACTCATTTAAATGAGTTTGAATCTGAATATTGAGAAGTCATATGAAAAGCACAAGCAACATATAATTAAGATGGTGAGGCTTCAAAAAAATATTTGAATCTAGTCATCCTACGGTATGCAGGAGAGATCCAAAAAAGTGTCACAGTGGCTACTGAATTTTGTTCAAATGCTTTACCAATGTTAATGTTTAACTTATTCTCTCATTTGTTGTGTTATTGGTGACTCCTTGCCACTCTAAGACTACCCACATACAGCAAGCAGGCCTTTTCAGGGAACAGAACTCTCCCTGGCTGTTACCAAATAGTCAAAGTTAACTGGTCATCAGCTACCATGGCTGCAGGGAGTTACACTTCAAGGAAAACATCTGAAGCATTAGCTGTCTGCTACTTGTACATTGAGTGTTTTGGGAATTTCTTGATTGGCATTAATGATGTTTTTGTTGAATAACATCATGTGTGTTCAGGTCAGTACCAGGACTCCCATAGCAATGTTGACCTTAAAAAAAAAATACAAAGCCAGTTATTAAACCAGTAAAGTGAGTTTGTTCAGGAATGTCAAAGCATTGTAATTCAGGACAAGCATGCTATAGCAAAATCTATGATAGTCCAGCAAACAAAGAAGAAGAATGTTACTTTATAGAGAAAAAAGAGAAAGTTGGGATGGGTTGCGTGGAATGAAAATCCATCTGAGGGAAGTAAGAGTTCAGGGTGGTGACGGCTCCTCATTGGTTGAGTTTTAGAAGTTCCCATTGGGTAGTCTTTTTGCTGGGCAAAGAGAAATCTTATTCCTTCTGGGATAGTAGAGACACCTTCCTGCTGGAATGCAAGGTATGTCCCTTCCTGTTGGGGCCTGTGACTATCTGTTTCCTTTTGGGGGTATGCAATTGATCTAAAGTAGTAGTGCATGAAAATTCCCCTTCTTGCCTCCTAAGTTGATTTTAAATGAAGTTTCCTTAATTCGATTTCACAACAATGAGCACATGCATGCAAATAGTGTAAAAACAGCACATTTATATTTCATGGGCAAGAAGGGTTTTTAAGAAGGGTATGCAAAAGGAAATATTGATATTCAGGGTACACAGACTATACATGTGGTGTTAGGAAGAGGACCAAGGAGTAAGACCTAAGAATGGTGGCTGGATGCAACATTACAAGCCCAAAACTACAGAACTGACCATTCTGACAAATGTCAAGTAAAGAAAGTCTCTTCAGATAAGGTGCCCATAAGCCTGATGAACAGAGCAAAAAGAGTGGCCTCAATAACTGGGGATTGAATCTAACTAATGCCCTGTACAGCAGGAAGACCTATCTATATATAAGAAAGTAAAATTTAAGTAAACCATTAAGACACCCTATGAAGGTTATAGCCTGGGACGTAAGAGAGTACAAGGTCCACCAAATGCTTTTGGGAGAGACAATTTTTTTTTTTTTCAAAATTGAGTTGATAATGTCAATTATCTCTAGAGTATCCTAATGAGTCCTTACATATTGGTTTCAGCAGGGCCATTATGATAGGATGTGTAATTTGTCTGTATAAGTATCTGCCACGGTCAGAGCAGAGCGAGTAGCCAGCAGAGGGGGTGAGACGTCCTATAACATCTGTTTACCATTGGCTATAGAACCCTTACCCTTGGTCTGGAACACATGTTCCTTGTCTATATTACAAGTGGCATTTTTTTTGGACAACAGGTGCATTGGTCAGTCATTAAGTTAGCATGGCAAAAAAAAGGAAGTCCCTTGAATTTTGCCTAATTGTAAGTTTAGCGGCCTCTAAATGGTTACAAATCATTGTGCTCATGGGGCTGAAGTTAATATCATCAGATCTCAAGTGTAGTATGTGGTCAGAAATTCAAACTAATTTATTTCCCTGAGGATTGAAATGAGCCTCTGCAGATTAAGCTTAATATGTACAAAGTAAGAAGTGGCTTTGAATTGTACTTGGGTATTGGGGAAAAGTTATTTTGAATTCTTTACACCAGAGGGATGACCTTGGATAAATAGTTGTTGTTATTGGTGGAACGACACTGCTAGATCATTGTCCTGGCCAAAAAAAATCTGTAAAAATGTGCAGATAGGTTCAATACTTGGCCATGGAATTCTCCTATGCTAACATGATTGCTGGGAATTTAATTAATGAATCTGATGTTTGGGTCCAATCTTTGATCAGCAATGGACTGTTTTATCTAGGGACAAGATGTAGCATCTCTGCAGAGGACTCCAACAGGTGTAGTAGTGGCACACTGTTCACGGAGTATATGAACTCTCTGATTACTCAGGTGATACCTAGTGATACCCTAAGTGCCTAAAGTGTCTAGAAAGGAGATGACCTTCTCTAGAACCAATTACATCAGTGTGAGGAAAACATATTTTCTCCTGTAAATGAGACATACCAACAGGGACAATTTATGCTCGACCCTGCAAGTACCAATGTTTTCACCGAGGAGCCTCTAGTTAGCAAGCCTGAGAGATCCTGCAACCATGACCCAGGTCAAAATGGGAAGCTGGCTGTGGAGGGTCATCAGGAAAGGTCCTGAAAGGGCCTCTACTTACAGAGTCAGTTGCCAGCAGCGCTTCTCTAATTGTGTGCAGCATCAGCTGACGAGAATAGTTTCTGGTACAAAGAACGCCTTGTGTGATTTAGTCCACCACAGGTAGTTTAGAGAAACCGGAATGCACGCTAGGAGGCTGCTAAATAAAGAGGTGTTGGGAGATAAGGGAGTGATGGTTACCTGCACATCTTTGAGAGCGATTAGTTTTCCCAAAGTCAGTAAATTTTTAAGTATTGTGTAAATAAGTAAGCAAGCAGACCTCATAAATATGTGACAGTTGGGACTGCTATTGCTGAGGGGAAAGTGGCCATGACACAGGTTCTGCCAACTGGTTCTGTCACCCTCTCAGCTCAGATGCCTGGTGTTGACTTACGGATTGTTCCAGAGTGGGCTGTGCGTGGATTTCCAAAGATGTTTTCAAGGAAGCAGGCACAAGTAGGCTTGGGCTGGGAAACAAAGAGCTGGAAATGGGCTGTGGAGGAGATGGAAGGAAATGATGCTGACACCCATGACTGAGGTGTCCCCAGGCAGACCCCACTTGGGATGTACCTTTATCTCAGAGCCACAGGTCATCCAGGGATCTGTCCAAGGAGCCTGATTTAAAATCCAGGACAGATTCTTGGAGCCCTCCCACTTCACTCCTAGTTACGTGCATGAGATGAGGGCAGTGTAACCCCAGAGGACGCTTTCTCAATTGAGACAGGGCTGCAAGAAAGGCCTGGTAGGGACTGAATTCTTCACCGCAAACTTTCAATCTTTCCATGAAGGATCCCACAGTACTGGAAAGAAGTGTTGAAAACATAGAAATCAAGGTTCAGGGGAGCTTAATATTCTTTCAGGATATGAAAGGGAGTGTCTTATTCATTTCTATTAAATATATATAATACTAAGTATACTTGTGAGTTTTCTCAAATGTATAGAAATACTGCCATTGAAAGATGGAAAACATGCCATCACCCCAAGAGAACACTCTTGTGGTGCCCATATGAACAAAACCCCACCTAATTTTCCTTAACTCTAAAAATAAAAATGAACAAAGATTTAATTTTCTTTGCTCTTTACTTGAAGCTGCTACTTGTATTTTTCAGACTTCCAGAAAATGTGGTGGAGTCTAAACATAGCTGTTGAATCCTGTCAACAGCTAAATGAGCTGTGGGGCTGTGAGGATTATTGAAACAAGAGGTTTCTAGCCACTCATGTAAGAAAAAAAGATGGTGAAAATTTCCCATCTCTCCTGTCCCACTCAATTACGATATCACTCAAAATAGTACTCCCTCTCTGTAACTCACCTCAGTTATTCCTTGAATGACTGCCTTTATACATCTATACCTGTTTGTGGTGTTTCCACTGGGGAATCACAGTGGACCTGCACAGATATCATCCTACACATAAAGTAAACTCAGGATGGGCTAGAATGGTGCAGATGAATGTAACTCTTTCTCTGATTAAGAGAACTCCATGGTGCAATGGGGTACACATGTGTCACTCAGTGTGTACAGCAGCATTATGGACATGTCAAATACAATAATGTTTTACATGTTTAAAAATAAGTGATAAATCCTCTCAAATGACATTAAACACAGAAAGACACTACAAATATCTGTGGCTAAAATCAACAAAGTCTCAAGTTCCATAAAACAATGTCCAAATTCATGACTACATGTTATATACACAAGATTTTGTTAAGAACTGAATAAAAGAATATGAGCCATGTTTATGTTTTTATCTCTATGGTGATTCTTTATTGTTAACCGATGAAAGCAGGACATCCTATATTGCCACCTATTATTTACTTCCATAACCAAGCTGTCCTGGAAACAGTGGTTAAGCTGTATTATATAGTTGAAGTACAAGTGATCAATAATAATATCCTCACTCATTGAGCTCCTACTGTCATAAAAAATATATATACACCCAGCCTATTATGCCACATCAGTTTTTACTTTCCTTCAAAGCCCTTATAAACCAAAGCTTTACCATTTGTTAACCTTACTTTTCCCACAAAAATTTAAGCACCAGGACTGCAAGAACAAGTTTGTCTCATGTCACTGTACCCAAATCCTACTGTGCCTTGATTATCTATGCTAAGGTGGCTACAATAACTCTGAAGTGCATGGCAACAGGGGATGTTGACATATTAGCACCAAGGGTACAGTCTGAGCAAGAAAGTCTTGATTGGACCAGTGGTCCTGTCTTTCTCCCTTGCAAGGCTTGTGTACTCTCACAATTTACCTAAACTTAAAGTTGAGTCAGAAAGGTGATATTAAAAACATTATGCAGTATGCTAAGAAGTGAATTTACATATTTTAACTGAGGTACTTTATGTGGTAAACAATGTAATACACCATAGGAAATATGCCAGTGTTCAGATAAGTACTAAAGGCATAAGTCAGTTCAGAGGACTGGGAGCTGGCCTGCAAACTTTGTTAGGCCAAGTCTTATC